>NC_081408.1:741565026-741865026 GCF_030272615.1 Cryptomeria japonica
GGTACAAATTGCTTCTTTATCTCAACCAACATCGTCTTCCATGTGGTGATAGGTGCCTTGTTGTTCTCAACCCTCTCATTCTGCAAGAAGTTCCACCAACTCAATGTTGGACCCTTCATCTTTCATTTGGCTATCTTCACCTTTGAGCTCTCAGGTGTATCATCACATTCAAAGTAGTTTTCAAGGGATTCCACCCAGTCCATGCATTCTTCCACATTCATCTTTCCCATTAACATTGGAACATCTGGTTTGCTATCCTTTCTTCCTACTCTTTCAAGAGCCTCCAAGAAATGTCTTTGGTCTATTGGTATATTCAACCTCTCTAACTGAGATACAGGCATCTCTTCCTCTTCTTCCTCACACTCCTCTTCCTCCCTTCTTCCTTCTTGTCTCTGCTTGAGTCTCTCCAACTCCATCTCCATCTTCTTGCTCTTTGCTAGGTGCTCCTTGAGCATTTTGGCTAACTCCTTATTGGTAACATTTTGAGGGAATTCATCCCCATCATTGCCTTCATTTTCTGACATCTTTCCACCACCAGGGATCTTAGTAGTGCTCTGATACCACTTGATGCAGTGGAGCACAACAGGAAGTGTCAAAATGGGCTCACAGTCTACCAGACTCAAAAGGTGACTTTCCCAACTTAGTCAACCTTTCCCACTCTTGGTAAGGAAGTGAAGGACCACTCCCACACAACCTTAAGACCTATACAAGGCCAAACCCAATCCCTTATGGGTTTCTCAACTTAGACACAAAAGTTGCTTCAGAGACTCAATCCCCTAATGAGACTCAATTAGGGAAAATGACTCAAATCTACTCAATGATGCAAAATAGTAGTAGGGACACCTTCAAGGACCCTAAACAACTAAGAATCAACTATTGGTTCACTTCCCCAAACCTTACAACACCAACTTCACCTTTTGGGCCTACTCGGCTACTAGGTCTATCAGCAAGAAACTGGTTAATACAAGGCAAATTGCATAAAGGATGTGGGACTATTTTTACTTATTTGGGACCTCCTACATATGGTTGAACAACCCCCAAGAGGGAAAAGCCTCACCCCACTCCTGCACCACCAAACCCTTACTTGGTTCACAAGCCTAATTGGCCAATTTAGGCTTGGAACATAAACAAACACTTGATGATGGGTACACAGGGCTAGGATAGAGTCTTGGGAGGTCTATTCAAGTTTATTTCATGCTTTTTATTGTTTTTCATGAACTACTTGGTCCTTCTACTGATCTGCACACTTCATACTCCAATTGGCAGGCAAAATACATGAAGATATTTAGCCTATTGCTTGCTCCCACACCATGAAAATGCATTCACCAAATCTTGAGTGTTTGGGATATTAAATTACATCATTATACCTTGTAAATTCCATAGGGGCTTGAATTATTACCTCTGAAATTGCAAGATATTGCCCATTTAGCAGAAAAACCCCAAAACCCTAGGGTTTACAATAGTTTTTAGAAAAAATTCAATAACTCTCACAATACAACACCAAATCCACTCTAATTAGATTCAAATGAAAGGTACTTCACATGGCTATCCAATCATGGACCTGGATCTAACTTTACAGTCTGTACAAATCTATACAAATATGTGATTGCTCAGAAAACTATATTTTTATCAGAATTTTGAAGAAATTTTACATCCAATTTCCTTCCAACCCTTTGGAAGTTGAAATAAAGGCCTAAATAGGCTTCTCCAAATAGATTCAACCAAACCAAGGTGGTTGGGAACCGTTGAAACTGATATTTAACCATTTTATGAAAAAATTGTCAAATATGCAAAAAGTTGTCAAGTGCAACTTTTGCATTTTTTGCATTCTAGGACTCCTAAATGATTTCAGACTTCTAAATGGTTCCAACATGTTGAAAATGACTACAAAACATCAGAAATCTACCTCCTAATGCCAAAACTCATCAATATGAGAAAATGACCTATTGGACCTAGAAGGATCATAGTGGACTAAGGTTAACTCAAGGTTTATAGAATGACCTTAGAGTTCCTTGACCACACAAAAGGATCAAATATCAACCTATGGATGATTAATATTCATCCTTATTACATTGAAAAATGAGAAAACTTTAAATGAGAAAAATCATGCCTAGGTGCCCTGCACCAAGGACTATCATGCCCCCGCCTAAATTTGAATATTGTCAATTAAATAAAATACCTATCAATCCCTTACAAGATTAATAGATAAGTGCAAGATGATATTAGGCAATAGTTAAGAGCACATCAATCCATAATTAGTAGCTATAATGAATTAATTATCTTACAACAATGATTTTCTTCTAATAAAGAATAAAAACTAATTAACTAAAAGTCAAGAGGCATCCAAAGGGTTGTGACTATTGGAGTAAGAATGATATGTAAGAAGATAAATCAAGGGAAAGAAAGGACAATTCAGATAATTATTTATGTTTCCTATATGATATATTAATTGAAGATTCAATAATCTTGAGGACTAAACCCCTCATAGATCATAAATTTAAGGAAAAAACCTCTAAATTCCTACATCAAGTTAGTGGATGAAAATCCCTAACTTTAGCATAAAAATTTCAGAACATATGTGTAAAAGAAATAGATACAAATTATAAGAAAAATTGCGACGAATATTCAAAAATATGTTTTATATTTTTTAAATAATATTATAAATTGTAAACTAAAAATATATAACAAAACTATAGCTAAATAATATTTGGAATTTGCCAATAGGCAATTCCCTGTGGGGTTGCACCTCCACCAAAATTGTCTCATGCTAGATTTTTGGGGTTTATCGGTATGTATTTAATTTTTACAATATCGCTTCATAATTAATGATGACAATATTCCCTATGGGGGCACCATTCACCGAGAAACTGTCTCACGTCGTGAGTTTGTTTTTTCCCATTACCAATGATTTTCTCAGTGGCTCAAGCATAGTGGTTTTGTGTGTTTGTCGATTGCCTATATGGTGGTAACTTTTTGTTTCCAAGAAAATATGAGTCACAATGCTTTTGAACAATTGTGAGGCTTATCAAAAAGTATTTCTTAACCCAGAAAAAATAATGCAGCTAGATGTCCCCATTACCATCTCTCCATAATGGACAGACACGTAACTGTGAGTGGAGCTAGATGTCCTCATTACCATATGTGGTTGCCACCTCAATAACATACTAACTGCCACCTGCAATTTGAAAGATTCAATTACCATGGTTTGTTTTATACAAACTCTTTGATCCATTACCCATTCAAATTGTGTAAAATTTGCTGGGAGAAGAAGAGACGGATTCTATAAATGGCTTCCTGAATCTGCCTTTTTCCTTGCTAATATTCATCCTTCTCATGATTGTGGGTGGTCTCAAAGGTTAGCAATGAGCGCAAATTACAATTCTTGTTGTATTTCTATTTATTTATATTGTTATGGAGTAATATATTGAGCCATAGCTATTGCTGGCTATTATTAACTTATTGGTTCAATACTCTCATATCAATATGGATTTATATTTGATATTTGAATTTTTCCAGAAACTAATACAAAATGAAACATAGGTAGCCATAAATCCATAAAATAGATAAATTCATATAGACTAAATGAGTTACAAAATTTATACAATATAAAGAACTAAATTTTTAAAGGTGTAAGAACTATTTAAATGAATTATATAGTTGTATTGCAGTGTAAATATACATAATTTATTGATGCTCTATATCTGCTTAGATAAATAAAATAAAGGTACATTAAAGTTAAATAAAATAAAATAGTTTTTTACACCTAAATATAGTGTAGATATGAGTATTGATGGTTTAATCTACTGCACCTTCAATAAGTTTTGTATACATGATGTTTTGATTAACAGTTCAACTATTGTATAATGAGTGATGAAATGTGTAATTCAACAGCATCAAAGACATAGCATCGATAAATAAAATAGTTGCATTAAAATAGTTGCATTGTAGTTTGCATATTACCCTATCCAAATTATAGAGAAGAATAGATTGTCGAGTTAGATATCATTTCAATAGGGTTATAAATCTATGGAATGAATATAATTTGTAGATTCAATTCACAACATAACATATATGTTGTTTCCAACATTGACAATATGCATGTATTTATAAGAGTAAATTGATAGCAATATGCAAAAACATATATTAAAATATATAAAAGAAAAATTTACATAAATATACTTTAACTATGGTGAGGGAGATTAGCTTAATGAGCTGAATTTCCAAACATGGTAGCTTGCATGGTATGCAAGTACACCTCCTATCAGTCAATGGCTCTATTTTAAAACACTAATTACAATTGCCAGTGATATCAAGAAAAAGGCCTTATCCTTCTTTGTAAGGATTCTACTTACAAGAAAAAATTAATAACATTCTAAATGTTATTAAAGCCTCATTTTACACCAACGTAACACCTAAATTAATCAATTAAACATTAGTTAAGACCACATTAAAAAAAATCATTTAATTGTTTAAAGGTGCTTTTCATGTGCCAGTCGATCCCTCCTCTCTATTATTGGAATATAGTTTGCCACAGGACATGAATTATGAAAATTTGAAAGAAAAATTGATTTCTAGAAAAGTGGGATCATTACATACAAATAAGTTATTTCACAAACTAACCATTGTTAAAAGCATAAATGTATTTCTTCCAAAACTCTTTGGTTATTGCCACTTCAGAGCAGTGTGGAAGCAAAACTTGAATCCTACCGCCAACTGGCACCTGCAATCTACAATGACTTTCAAGAACTCACACACCCGAGACCTTGTTTGTCATGTAAAGAATAAATGCACAAACTAAGAAAATTGCTCCTCGAAACCCACATGACCTTGCAAATGTGCAGACAGAGATATAGTTCTTTGTGCATTGATATTGCAAAATATATCTGCAAGTAATTTGAAACCCAAATCAAAGGATGACAACCTTTACCTGACATCCTGCAACCCTTTCCTAAAAACCTGCAATCGAAAAACCTAGCCAATAGGAGTATGTTTAAAAAAAATCAAATTAATATAGTCTTAAGAACTCAAAAAACTTTACAAAAGAATTTTTATTAAATGTAATTTCAATCTTAAAATTTATACTAAACTTTTATTAGAAATATACATACTATTTATTTATAATGAGAAACCAAACTATTTACTATTATTAGAGATTATTTTGACAAAAAAAATTTGTGTTTTATATAAATTTTACAATGAATTTACTTTTTAAGTTTTAATTGACTTATAATAACAAATTGAAAATATACATACTATTTATTAGCTTATAAATAAATAAACAAAGCAAACTATATCCCATATGATAAGAAAACTAAATCCAAAATAAATAGGAAATGAATCTAGGATCATTCCTATGAACATCTATTTATGTAACAGTAAGAGAAGTGATGTAATTGGTCGTTTCTCTAAGTAGGCTGGAAATGACCATTGGTACAGTTTTGCATAGGAGTTCGGTATGATGTAGGTGCATGTTTAGACAAGATGTTCTTCATGTTCATCTAATAAAATACTATCGGCAATAAAAATTGGACCTTTCTCAGATCCAACCGCTAGTTAATTATAAATGTGAGATGGTAATTGAAAATAAAATATGGGTTCACCTCTAAAGTCTAAACAGAAAAAAAAACCCAAAACGAAAAAGGCCAACAAACTATCAAACAATAGAATAACATCACACCTATAAATGGAGAAGGAAGGAAAGTAAAAATAATAAAACACATGAACGCCTGAAACTAAAGAAGAGGATATTTGATACCTACTCATTCTCCTTGACAATATAACTAGTAAGATATGAAAAGTTTTGTAGAGCTACTTTCCAATCCTCTAGTTTTTCTGAGTTGTATCTGCCATTTTCCTTATGTTTGGTAAATGCTTGAGTGTAGACTTCTTTTCCTTGGGCAGTCCAATGGATAGCACCGGGATCAACTTCGTAGAAGATAGGAATGATGGTGTTACCAAGGAGATTTTGCATATTTGCGCAAAAGTGTGGACATATGAAGGAAAGAAGTAGTCATGGCATCTTGTATTTTTTATAGTATGGAATCGATTAGTTAAAGCTCTAGTTGATCTTAAAAAACTTTAAGTCCCATGGATTTCAGAGCATGGTAGAGAGATGTGGCCAGTGTGTGCTTGGTGGTTTATCAATACATCGCAGGGCACTCGTTTCCCTAGTTTTGAAGATGATGCAAATGGTGGTACAACTTCCTCAAAGGCATTGCTACTCTCATTTGGCATTACCATTGATGAGGAATTGGAAAAAAGAGGAGACTACCTCATAAAAGAAAAGAAAATGTAAAATAGAGAGAGACGCAAGGGAGGAAACATTGAAAGGCAATGGTAAGGCAGAGAGCAAATGATCAAAAGAGAGGTATAAAGAAAAGTAGTGGAAAAAATTTGTGGAGGAGAGAGAAATAATTCCAATGAATGATGGAGACAAAACAAGGGATAGTGGAGAATGGAGCCCACATATTTAAAATTCTATGTTGAGTTATTTTAGTGGTGGAAAATTCATGTTCTTAAAATTCACAAGTTTAAATCTCACAAAGCAATAAGGTATGTACTCTAAAACATCTATATAAATCTATACATAAAGGACTAACATCGTGGACTATAAAAGACCCTTTCCTTTCCCTTTCCACTGTTAGGTCCCGGGGACAACTAAGAGGGGGGGGGTGAATCAGTTGTCTTAATAATAATAACCAAAAATAACTTATTCAAATTACTACTTAATACCAGTGAGACAATCTGTTATACCGGTGACCAAATTTAACAGATAAATGCAATACCGGTGAAGATTAATGCATGAAATTAAAAGACAAAGTCATCCACAACACATAACACCAATATTTGTACGTGGAAACCTTGTAAGGGGAATAACCACAGTGGGAAACCTTACCCACAATCAGATGATACTACTGCAAATAGTAAGTGTACATAAATGGGGTCTGCACATGCAAAAAGGCCAAGCGCCTAGAGCTCACTGCTCAAACACATAAGGGAAGTCACACTGACTTACAGTTGGATGGTTAAATCCAATAATAATGTACTACACAAAATAGCATCTTCATATGCTGGATTCAGTACCGGTGTAGTTCTAATATGCTTTCACAAAAACCTAGCTTCATCTTCAAATGATGTCTGCGTGTGTAGCTCTACTTAATCTCGCATATACCTTTGCACAAAACCTTCTTCACATACCAACTTTGATCTTCAAATTAAGACTTTACATGCATCCCATAACCTAGGACCAATTTTAGTAGGTCAGCTCTACAAGATATTACAATAAAATATTTTATAAACAAAACAAATATCCAATGCAATAAACAATTGAACATGTCAGCTTATTGCATTTACAACATTAATTAATCATCTCCATAGTGTGCCATGCTGATCTCGAAAAGATAAACCTGTCGGTGTAACCCTGGACCTATTTGCTAGTAACATCAAATATGCAAATATGAATATTCCAATAAACAATTCTCCAAGATAAGATATCCAAACAATGTCTTCAACATTACCAAGTGTTTTCCAATTCATTCCAAGTGTCGGTGATCATTATTTTATATCGATGTACCATATACCAGTGACTGTGCAAAAGTCACTTGCTTGCCGGTGAATGTTGTTGGATCTCCAAAGTGCTAGAGTTTTAGTAGGCGTTGACATCAATGACAAAACCATACCAAAATACCAACAATCTCCCCCTTTGGCATTGATGGCAACACAAGATGGAAAAACCATCAAAGTGCAAAAACAGAATTGCCAAGTATAAAAACCAATAATCTCCCCAAAGTAACAATCTCTGCCCCTGAGAGTAATATGAGTTTCTTTATGTTTTTTTGTACAAATCTCTTCCCAAACGATAGTGTATAATGTGTTATTCCAATAGATATCTCTCCCCCTTTGACATCAAATGCCAAAGTTACAAAAATAGTATACAAAATACCAACCAATTACAATATACCAACTACTCCCCCTAAGAAGTAGCTTCCTCAACAAAGCCATAGTAAAAGATTTCTTCTGTTAGTTCTATCAGTTGATGACAATCATCAACTATCTAAGTATCTACTAGTGGGGGTATGACCCCAAGCTGATCTCTTAGATATTCTAAAGTCTCTTTAGGTAGAGGTTTAGTGAAAATATCTACAATCTATTCTTTAGTATTCACATAAACCATTATGACTATTTTTGCTTCAACAATTTCTTTCAGAAAGTTCAATTTGATAGAAACATGTTTAGTTTTAGAATGTTGTATCGGATTCTTGGATATGTCAATTGCTGTAGTGTTATCATAGTAGATAGTTATAGGTTCCCTGCAATTTACTTTTATGTCTTTTAACATTTGTTTAAGCCATAATACTGTGTACAATTTGTTGCTACTGCAACATATTCTGATTCTGCTATTGATAAAGATGTGCAACTCTATTTCTTACTTAACCAAGAAATTAGTCTATTTCCAAGGAAAAATGCTCCGCCAGTGGTGTTTTTCCTGTCATCTACATCTCCTACCCAATTTGCATATGTGTATGCACATAATTCAAAGTTTTCATCTCTAGGATACCATAAGCGAAGATTTGTAGTGCCTTGTAAGTACCATAAAATCCTTTTTATTGCTGATTCGTGATTTTCTCTAGGATTACTTTGAAATCTTGAAACAATACATAATGCATTCATAATATCTAGTCTTGTTTGTGTTAAATACAGTAAACCTCCTATCATAGATTTGTACCTGGTTGGATTAATAGGTGTTGATTCATCTCTTAGTGATAATTTGTCATTTGTAGTCATAGGTGTACTTACCGGTTTAGAGTTCTCCATCTCAAATTTCTTTAGTAGCTCTTTTAAGTATTTAGTTTGAATCAAGAATATACCTTTGTTAGTTTGTGAGATCTACAATCCTAAAAATAATTTTACTTCTCCAATCATAGACAATTTCAAATTCTTGTTGCATTTTGATAGAGAAATCCTTACATAATCCATCTTCTCCTCCAAATATTATATCATCAACAAAAATTTCTATAACCAAGATGTCATGATTAGTCACTTTATAGTATAAATTACTGTCTACATTTCCTTTAGAGAAACCAATCTTCAAAAGATACTTATCTAATCTTGCATACCAAGCTCTTGGAGCTTGCTTCAACCCATATAAAGCTTTCCTTAACTTGCAAACCATATCTTTGTCTTCTGTCAAATAAAATTCATCAGGTTGTTCAATGTAAACTTCTTCTTCAAGAATTCCATTCAAAAATGCACATTTAATATCCATCTGATGCACTTTATAGTTCTTATGAGCTGCAATAGTCAAGAATAATCTAACTGCCTCAATTCTAGCTACTAGTGCAAAGCTTTCATTGTAATCAATTCCTTCTTTCTGAGAATATCCCTTACACACTAGTCTTGCTTTGTTTTTGATTACTTCACCATCTTCATTAAGTTTGTTTCTAAACACCCATTTGGTTCCAATAACATTTTTATCTTTAGGCCGGGGAACTAATGTCCATGTGTCAATCTTTTCAATCTATTCTAATTCTTCTTCCATAGCTTTAATCCAAAATTTATCTTCACATGCCTCTTTAATTGATAATGGTTCAATTTGAGAAATAAGACATACCTCTTCATTTGCCAATCTTCCTTTTGTCATAACTCCTCTATATTTGTTTCCTATTATCTGATCTTCAAAATGATTCAATCTTACATACCAAGGTGTCTTTGTTTGCTAGTGTTCCTTAGTTACTATGGAATTTTTAGATGATACCAGTGTAAATGGATCTTCACTCCGTACCGATGGATTCAGTGTAGATTCATTTGTCAGAATTTTTGTTGCTGGTTCAAAATCCATATACCTTGAAGTTCCTCTGAATTGTTCATCAATCTTTACATTTGTGCTTTCAACAATTTTCTGCAATCTCTTGTTAAAACATCTATATACTTTACTCTTAGATGAATATCCTAAAAATATTCCTTCATCACTTCTAGGATCAAATTTCCCAATGTACTCATCTCTTCTGATATAGCATTTACTTCCAAAAATTTTGAAATATTTAAGAGTAGGAGTAATGCCAAACCATAGTTCATGAGGGGTCTTACCAGTTTCACCTTTGATGTGAACTTTGTTGAATGTATAGATTGATGTACTTACTACTTCTCTCCAATATACATGTGGTAGATTTGATTCAGACAACATACTTCTTGCTGCATCCAAGATAGTTTTGTTCTTTCTTTCTACAACTCCATTCTGTTGTGGTGTCCGGGGTGCTGATAGCTGTCTTCTGATTCCATTTACTTCACAGTAGGTATTAAATTCCTTAGATGTAAACTCACCTCCTTGATTTGATCTTAAACATTTGATTTTCCTAACGGTTTCATTTTCAACCATTGCTTTGAATAGTTTAAACTCTCCAAGTGCTTCTGATTTTTCTCTGAGAAAAGTAACCCAACACATTCGAGAATAGTCATCAATGATTAGCATGAAATATCTATCACCTTGTAAACTTTTAGTTCTAGCAGGACCACATAAGTCAGTATGAATTAAATCAAGAGCATTATTTGATTTTTCTGGAATACTTTTGAAACTAGCTCTAGCCTGTTTTCCAAATTGACATTCCTTATATACTGTGTTGTGAGGTTTGAAAATTTTAGGTAAATCTCTAACTACCTTAGTAGTACTGATCTTTACCATGCAATCAAAATTTACATGATAGAGTCTCTTATGCCATTACCAACTTTCATCAATAGGTGCAACCAAACATGTCTTTTCACTGCAATTCAAATGAATATCGAATGCAATAACCGATTGAACATGTTGGCTTAATGCATTTACAACATTAATTAATCATCTCCATAGCGTGCCATGCTGATTTGGAAAAGATAAACCTCTCGGTGTAACCCTAGACCTATTTGCTGGTAACAACAAATATGCAAATACGAATATTCCAATAAATAATTCTCCCAGATAAGATGTCCAAACAATGTCTTCAACATTACCAGGTGTTTTCCAAGTCATTCCAAGTGTCGATGATCATTATTTCCTACCGGTGTACCATATACTAGTGACTATGCAAAAGTCACTTGCTTGCTGGTGAATGTTGTTGGATCTCCAAAGTGCTAGAGTTTTAGTAGGTGTTGACATCAATGACAAAACCATACCAAAATACCGACAATCTCCCCCTTTGGCATTGATGGCAACACAAGATGGAAAAACTATCAAAGTGCCAAAACAGAAATGCCAAGTATAAAAACCAATAATCTCCCCAAAGTAACAATCTCTCCCCTTGAGAGAAATATGAGTTTCTTTATGTTTTTTTGTGCTAATCTCTTCCCAAAAGATAGTGTATAATGTGTTTTTCCAATAGATATCTCTCCCCCTTTGACATCAAATTCCAAAGTTACAAAAATAGTATACAAAATACCAACCAATTACAATATACCAACTACTCCCCCTGAGAAGTAGCTTCCTCATCAAAGCCGGAGTAAAAGATTTATTCTGTTAGTACTGTCAGTTCATGACAATCATCAACTATCTAAGTATCTACCAGTGGGGCTATGACCCCAAGCTAATCTCTTAGATATTCAAAAGTCTCCTTAGGTAGAGGTTTAGTGAAAATATCTGCAATCTGCTCTTTAGTATTCACATAAACCATTTTGACTATTTTTGCTTCAACATTTACTTTCAGAAAGTTCAATTTGATAGAAACATGTTTAGTTTTAGAATGTTGTACTGGATTCTTGGATATGTCAATTGCTGTAGTGTTATCACAGTACATAGTTATAGGTTCCTTGCAATTTACTTTAATGTCTTTTAACATTTGTTTAAGCCATAATACCTGTGTACAGTTTGTTGTTGCTACAACATATTCTGACTTTGTTGTTGATAAAGATGTGCAACTCTGTTTCTTACTTAACCAAGAAATTATTTTGTTTCCACAGGAAAATGCTCCGTCGGTGGTGCTTTTTCTATCATCTATATCTCCTGCCCAATTTGCATCTGTGTATGCACATAATTCAAAGTTTTCATCTCTAGGATACCATAAGCCAAGATTTGTAGTGCCTTGTAAGTACCAGAAAATCTTTTTTACTACTGATTCATGATTTTCTCTAGGATTACTTTGAAATCTTGAAACAATACATACTGCATTCATAATATCTGGTCTTGTTTGTGTTAATACAGTAAACCTCCTGTAGACACCTAAAATTGTCCAGTCTAATTAAATAAATATCTTTATTTATTTAATTAATTCATTAGCCTTTTCTACCCATGACACATGTCATTCATCGCTAATTCATACACTACCTACCCTTTCATTATTTTATTATTTTGTCTACCTACCCTCTAATCATAGCCGACCATTTATATTTTACACCTCTTAATCTAATCCCTCCATTTGTTATAGTGTCTTCTATATAAGGAGATGCTTCCTTAATTATCAACCATATGCACTCCCAATCTATGCCCCCCACTTACGACTGGACTACATTACGCTTTCAAACATTCATATGTGATCATACTTACAACCACATTTCCATTCTTTGTTGAGCTCTTGAGCACACATAAAATCTGAGAGCAAATATATCAAGCAAGATCAATGGAGATACGAAGAATGGAGATTCAAACCCTATTGGACATGTGATGGTATAATCTTTGTGATTTCATTTTATTTGCATTGTCATAGGTAGTCTTCATATGTTATGGTGGATCTTTGTTGTTGTTAGGCTAGGGTTTTGTGGTTGAATTTATTTAGTCCTTCAATATTGTTGTTATCCATTTTCACCATATACACCTCCTATCATAGATTTGTACCTAGTTGGATTAACAGGTGTTTATTCATCTCTTAGTGATAATTTGTCATTTGTAGTCATAGGTGTACTTACCAGTTTAGAGTTCTCCATCCCGAATTTCTTTAGTATCTCTTTTAAGTACTTAGTTTGACTCAATAATATACCTTTGTTAGTCTATGAGATATGCAATCCTAAAAAGAATTTTACTTCTCCAATCATAGACATTTCAAATTTTTGTTGCATTTTGATAGAGAAATCCTTACATAATCCATCTTCTCCTCCAAATATATTATCATCAACAAAAACTTCTATAACCAAGATGTCATCATTAGTCACTTTATAGTATAAATTATTGTCTGCATTTCGTTTAGAGAAACCAATCTTCAAAAGATACTTATCTAATCTTGTATACCAAGCTCTTGGAGCTTGCTTCAACCCATATAAAGCTTTTCTTAACCTACAAACCATATCTTTGTCTTCTATCAAAGAAAATCCATCAAGTTGTTCAATGTAAACTTCTTCAAGAATTTCATTTAAAAATACACATTTAATATCCATCTGATATACTTTATAGTTCTTATGAGCTGCAAAAGCCCAAAATAATCTAACTACCTCAATTCTAGCTACCGGTGCAAAAGTTTGATTGTAATCAATTCCTTCTTTCTGAAAATATCCCTTACACACTAGTCTTTCTTTGTTTCTGATTACTTCACCATCTTCATTAAGTTTGTTTCTAAATACCCATTTGGTTCCAATAACATTTTTATCTTTAGGCCGGGGAACTAATCTCCATGTGTCATTCTTTTCAATCTGTTCTAAATCTTCTTCCATAGCTTTAATCCAAAACTTATCTTCACATGCCTCATTAATTGATGATGGTTCAATTTGAGAAATAAGACATACCTCTTCATTTGCCAATCTTCCTTTTCTCATAACTCCTCTATGTTTGTTTCCTATTATCTGATCTTCAGAATGATTCAATCTTACATACCGAGGTGTCTTTGTTTACTGTTGTTCCTCAGTTACTGGGGAATTTTCAAATGATATCGGTGTAGCTAGATCTTCACTCCATACTAGTGGATTCAGTGTAGATTCATTTGCCAGAACTTCTATTGCCAGTTCAAAATCGATATTCTTTGAAGTTCCTCTAAATTGTTCATCAATCTTTACATTTGTGCTTTCAACAATTTTTTGCAATCTCTTGTTAAAACATCTATATGCTTTACTCTTAGATGAATATCCTAAAAATATTCCTTCATCACTTCTAGGATCAAATTTCTCAATGTACTCATCTCTTATGATATAGCATTTATTTCCAAAAATTCTAAAATATTTAAGAGAAGGAGTAATGCCAAACCATAGTTCATGAGGGGTCTTACCAGTTTCACATTTCATGTGAACTTTGTTGAATGTATAGATTGATGTACTTACTGCTTCTCTCCAATATACATGTGGTAGATTTGATTCAGACAACATACTTCTTGCTGCATCCAAGATAGTTTTGTTCTTTCTTTCTACAACTCCATTCTGCTATGGTCTCCAGGGTGCTGAATGCTGTCTTTTGATTCCATTTACTTCACAGTAGGTATTAAATTCCTTAGATGTAAACTCACCTCCTTGATTTGATCTTAAACGTTTGATTTTCTTACCGATTTCATTTTCAACCATTGCTTTGAATAGTTTAAACTTTCCAAGTGCTTCTGAATGTTCTCTGAGAAAAGTAACCCAGCACATTCTAGAATAGTCATCAATGATTAGCATGCAATATCTATCACCTTGTAAACTTTTAGTTCTAGCTAGAACACATAAGTCAGTATGAATTAAATTAAGAGCATTATTTGATTTTTCTGGAATACTTTTGAAACTAGCTGTAGCCTATTTTTCAAATTGGCATTCCTTATGTAGACGTCTAAAAATGGTCAATGCTTGTGGAGTCATAATTAACATTTGCGCATTGCCTTATTTTAGGGTTCTTGCATTGCATTAACATTTCTTCTATGTTGCGCACTTGGTCTTTATCATTTGCAAGCATCGAGTCCTTCTTTTGCATTCCTCATTTTTATCACTTTCGAATTAGGGCTTGTTGATAGCAATCTTCAATCATGATTTTGGTTGATCTTATCGTATCGCATCATGGTGCGTGCTCATTTATTGTCATTTTGGACATCGTCAATCCTAATTGATGATAGAATTAGGGTTTTGTCCTCTTCTCAATCTTTCAATCATCTTTATCTTGTTAGTAATCATTTGCGATTATCAACTTGTCAATCTCGTCATTTTGCGATCGATTCGTCATCGATCCTTGTCCTTGTCAACCTTGTCATTTTGCGATCGATTCGTCGTCGATCCTTGTCCTTGTCAATCTTGTCATTTTGCGATCGATTCATCATCGATCCTTGTCCTTTTCAATCATGTCAATTTGGATCAATTAGTCATTGTTCCTCGTCAATTGCCGCCTATCAATTTGATCTCCTTGTCAAATCCTAGTCAATTTGTCATTGATTTTTGTCAACCAATCTCAATCATTTATCAACATTGGTCCTTTGTCAATTAGAATCATGATCGAACCTACATTACTTTCTTGTTTTCTTGACCTAATTCCTTGTCCTCTAATTTCTAGGGGTTTATGATTTGTTCATTTAATCCTTTTCTTCTTCTTTGTGGATTAAATAAATCTATTTATTTAGTCCTAGGTCTCTTTCATGAATTAATTAATGGATGAAAACCTATTAATTAATTCTCCTAATTTCTATTTCATCTTTTTCCTCAATTTTCCAATTTACTAATTTCTCCTAATTCCTAATTTCTATTTCTCCTATTTTCTTCAATTTTTCTAACTTTTCCCCTAATTTCATTCCCTCATTTTCTCCTATGTTTGTGCTTCCATTTGTTGCAATCATGGAGGCTATTTTCTCTCTTCCCTTTTGTCATGGGAATGGCATTTCAATCTTGTCATAATTTGTCATAATTTGTCATTCTTGATTTGAATTTCCTTTCAAATCTCTTCATGCTAATCTTGTCCTCTTTCCAATTTGTCTATAAATTGGATGATTTTCTTCAAAGGAGGAATCAACCACGCTTCTAGTATCCTTATGCTGCAATTTTCATGTTGTCATCTTGCTTGCTTTCATACTTTGCTCTTGCACTTGTAGGTGAGATCCACAAACAAGATAATTTGAAGGAGAAAGAAGGATAATGGAGGTCAATTGAAAGAGACATTGGTGATGATTTTTCATTTATTTGGAATGTCTTATTTTCAATTCTTCTATTGATTGTAATAGGATTTTATTTCATTGCAATTTATCTTTGTGGTTAGCTAATATCTATTTGCTTTGATGATTATCAATTTCCTGGTCTACATTTTGGTGAACCTGACATGAACTAACAAAGCAGATTTATGCAACACAAAGCAAAAGCAAGGTGAACCATTAGTCACTTTCTTACAAAGATGGCGAAGCTTGTACAGTCATTCTTCCCTAGATATACCTGAAGAACAACCAGTGAACTTATTTATTCAAAATTTGGTCCCAGAAATGATGTATGAGCTCAAACTGAAAAGTCCTAGTACCATTGAGAAACTCATTAAGAAAGGGATGAACATTGAAAATTCTCTTGTAGCTAAGGGACTCACTAAGCTAAACAAAGATGGTGACAACAAAAACAATTCAGGGGACAAAAATAGATTTTGGTATAAAAACAAGAATGTCACTAATGATGGAGTTGTCGATGCAAGAGCAGTGAATGCAAATCAACCCAAGTTCATGATAAAGAAATTGAGTTCTTCTAATATGTCAGATATGCAACAAAATTAGACACAATCAAGCAATGTTATTCAACAGCCGCAATACCAATAGTATAATCAACAACAAGGTCAGCAACAAAACCAGCAACGAAAACCTTTTAGATCAAGGGATGGGCCTCCTTGACAGTTTACACCATTAGGAGAGCCTATTTAATCAGTAATGAAAAAATTTATACAAGCAAATTTTATCAAGTTACTAGATGTCAAGGAAGAACCATTGGTAAAGCCGCATTGGTGGAATGATAATGCATATTGTGAATACCATCGATCAAAAGGACATAAAACCACATCGTGTTTTCAATTGAAACATATGATTCAAGACTTGTTAGATCAAGGAGTAATTGAGGTAGACCCACCCAACACGACCTGTAACACTAATCATACAATTTTCAAAACTCCTTTGCTTGATTATGACAAGGACAAAGCATCTTCTTCAAACTCTACCCAAACAGCGAATCTTAATTATGCAAATATTGGTTATAACAATGTCATCAATTATTTTCGAGTGTCAAATGAGTATGTTTCCACCATAAGAATAAAGGGACAAGGTCCTTCTTGCACAGTCACCACTCGTCGATCCAAAATAGTCCTAAAAGGAGCTCCTGCAATTCCTCCCAAATCAACTCCTACGAGTCAGTATAATCTCTTAGATCATCTAGGAAAAACACCTATACAAATATCAATTCTTGAGTTGTTGAAAATGTCCCCTATGCATCGCGTAGTCCTAGATAAAGCTTTAACTGAGTCCACCATCCTGACAGACATTGATGTTGACCAGTTTTAAGCCCGAATTGGACATCTCCCTGTTTCCCAACACATTGCCTTTTCTGATAATGATATTTCCCCTGATAAACTCCCTCATAATGATCCTTTACATCTTGGAGTCTTTGTCCATAATTGCAAGATCTGACGAGTCTTGATAGATGGCAGAGCAGGTCTTAACATCTGTACCTTAAGAGTGGTCATTGGTCTTGGTTATACAGAAAATGACATTGATTCTTCCAAAAGAATAACAATCAAAGCATATGATGATGCTGAGTGCTCATCTAAAGGGGTAATTTCATTGCCTATCAGGGTAGGTCCAGTGATAGAAAACACTTTCCTACAGGTCCTAGACCTCAATCTCCCGTACAATATTATTCTTGGCCATCTGTGGATCCATGCAATGAAAGCAGTTCCATCTACTTATCATCAGTGTTTAAAATACCCTTACAATGGGACTGAGATAACAATTCTAGGAGATTGTAATCCATTTCAATTTTGTGCTAACCTAAAGGATTCCCCACAACAACAAGTCCCACTCAATAGAGAGGCCCACTCACATAATTATGTGGATCCTAATAAGTTATTAGATGTTGTCAAAAGAAAATTGAAGATACAGGACCAAGGATGTGGAGAGTATTCAATGGCTCAAGCATTCCTCATTGGGAATTTACCAATATCTCCAAAATCACATGGAAAACTACATTTGTTGCAAAAGGAACCTAAGACAGTCATTCAATATTAGCCCCCCACTACATTTACAAAATGGGGTGAACCTAACAAGGAAACTTTGGATGATGATGTAATAGATTGGCTTTATAAGGATCAAACTGATACTCCACCTATCAAATTGCTAGTGGAGCGGTATGGAAAAGGGTTTACTATAATGTAGAAAAAGGGATATGATGGCTATAGTGGTTTGGGCCCTGACAAGAAAGGAAGACCAGAACCTATTATACTTAAGATACGACATCCAACTTTAGGGTTAGGTTTTGTACCATTGCAAATTGGAACCTCATCTACCAAAGTGACCACGTGTGGAAAGGGGTGTGACTCTGATGATGAAACAACACCTGAGGATATCCAACCTAAAACTGATTCCAATGAATGGGAATGGAGTTCCTTTTCTTCTAGCTCCTATGCCCTTAAAAATATTTTCCTTGACCCTAATGATTTACCCATGGAAGACAAACATGAAATAACTCCCCCTCCCAAAACATGTCCTAATGCTTGGATAGAGTCATTCTGGGACCCAAGCTCTAAATCAGATATGAGCAGTTCAGACAGTGATACCATAGACATTGTTATCCTTACCATCTTGGCCATAACTCTCCCTGAAACCGATGATGGCATGCCCCTTGTCTATCCACAGCTTATCCAATAGGACCAACAAGAACCACTCAAATTGGATTGTTTTCAAAATGATGAAGCAATTGCAGAATTCCTTGGACTATGAGAAGGCATACCACAAGGTGATCATAAGGTAGGGTTTTCTATTGATTTAGATTCCACAACATATTTTGGGGAGTCAACTCCATCTTCTAGTCATAAAAATGAAAAAGAAAAAGTAAAAAATCAAAAGAATGGGTCTTTGAGTGAAAATTATAAGGCACTCTCTGATCATGGAAAAGTAAAAATAAAAGACATACCTGCGGGTGAAAACCTCTCCAAGGCACCCAAAGGTGGAAGATTGGACATACCCTCGTCAAGTCAGGATAAATCAAAATTGCTAGTGGAAATGACCGAAGAGATAAATTTGGGTACACCTGACAACCCTAAGGTCATTCATTTCACTACTTCTCTATCAAAATAAGAAAAGATAGATTTTGTCAATTTCTTTCTCGAGAAGAAGATCAATTTTCAATGGTCTTATGCAGATATGCCTAGCCTTGATCCAGAATTAGTCCTTCATCACTTGCCATTAAAACTAGATGCCAAGCCTATCAAACAAAAACTTAGAAAGATGCATCCCTAGGTGGCTCTCTTAGTCAAAGTAGAACTCAAAAATTGTTAGATGTGGGCTTTATTTGACCAATTGATTATGCAGATTGGATTTCAAATTTGGTACCAGTTAGCAAAGTAACTGGGAGCATTAGAATCTATACGAATTTTAGGGATCTCAATAAAGCATGCCCTAAAGATGACTTTCCACTACTGAATATAGACATCATAGTTGACATGACTGCCGGATATGCGATGCTATCATTGATGGATGTTGAAGAGGGGAAAATAGGTTGAAAAGGTAAAATGATCAAAACACAATGAAATAAACATGCAGAATGCTAAAATATCATGAAAAGACCATTTTACCTTGCTATTTTACCTTCTCCTTTGAATTGAGCTTGATGAAGTGAAGGTGCCACTTGATAATGCTCCACTTGATGTGCTCCTTTGATTGTTGGATGTGGATGGCTCTCCAATATTGTGCACAAATGATAAGGATGAGATGATCAAGTTGCCAAGATGATTTCCTGGGCTCAAAAGGGCAGCATAAGCTTACTGGATTTCAAGATGTTGTTGAATGAAGGGATGAAACCCTAATTTTATAGGAAGAAGAGAGAAAAACAAATGGCTAGGATGGATTCGAGATGAAGGGCTAGGATTTACTTGTGAGCTCACACAAGGTCCAAGAGAGGGTGTGGAGACCAAGAAATATGCCTTAAAGGCATTTCGTATCTCCACACTCTACAAGATGCATTGGAGGAATTAAAAATTCTCTAAAAAAGGATATTATGGGGATTAAAAGAATAAAATGGAATTAAAAATTCTTTGGGAGAGGGAAATGCCTAGAGAAATGCGAGATTTCAAAAATCTTACATTCATCTAGAAAAAGAGCATTTAAAGCTAGTGGCTGGATGAAAGGACAAAGAGTTGACTTTATGGCTAATCATGATGATTAGCCATTAACGACTCATTAGGAGGGGGATTAGAGGAAATGTTAGGTGGGATTTATATTTGTAGGAGAATTTGACTAGGAGAGAGAATGAGTAGAGGGAATAAAAAAATTAGAAGAATAATGTTAAGTGAGTTTAGAGAGTTTCTAGAAGAATTTATTAGGTTAATGACGAATTAAGAAGATGATTTGTAGGAATCATGTAGGTTAACTAATTAATTGGAATTAATTAGCTAAGAGGAAGATTTGTGAGGATTTTATTTTTTTAGAAGAACAAAGAAATGGATTGATTTATTAAATAAATCAATCATATGCTATAGTGACAATATTAATTATATTTAATTAATATTGAGGAGAATTTGAATTAACATAATTAATTAATTAATTATGTGAGGAATTAAAAACAAATAATAATTTTTAACTATCTACATTTTGCCCCTCTTTGAAGTGAGGTGTGATGGTGCATTGGTTCAAAGAATAATCTTGTTTTGATGTTGATATTGGTTTGATAGGATGCCCTGACTCTTGATTGATAGATTACAGTATGGTGATGCCCCCTCGGGAGATCAATTGAGGTATTTGATCTTTGGAGTTTTTGTGAAATTGATGTCCCAATAGATTTGATTTGATTCAATTGATAAGATCTAGGCTCAGTATGGTCTCAAGAAGAATTCATCCTGTGTAAGACAAAGATGATCAAAGTGTCTGGTTTCAGGAAGGATTCATCCTGTATAAGATATGATTGATCACAACATCTGGTTTCAGGAAGGATTCATCCTGTATAAGAAATGATAAGAGTGTCTGGTTTCGGGAAGGATACATCCTGTATAAGACAAAGATGATCAAAGTGTCTGGTTTTAGGAAGGATTCATCCTGTATAAGACATGATAATAGCATCTGGTTTCAGGAAGGATACACCTGTATAATACATAACTGATCACAACGTCTGGTTTCAGGAAGGATTCATCCTGTATAAGACATGATCAGATCACAACATCTGGTTTCAGGAAGGATTCATCCTATATAAGACATGATTGATCACAATGTCTGGTTTCAAGAAGGATTCATCCTGTATAAGACATGATCAGAGCGTCTGGTTTCACGAAGGATTCATCCTGTATAAGACATGATCAATCACAATGTCTGGTTTTAGGAATGATTCATCCTATATAAGACATGATCGATCACAATATTTAGTTTTAGGAAGGATTCATCCTATATAAGACATGATCGATCACAACGTCTGGTTTTAGGAAGGATTCATCCTGTATAAGACATGATCGATCACAACGAACATCTAGTTTCAGGAAGGATTCATCCTATATAAGACGTGATCAAAATCAGAATTGATTATGTGAGGAAAAAATAGAGGAAGAAAAATTAGGGTGGAAGGGATAAATGAGGAAGAAATGTGAAGCAGTCATGAGGTATTTGGAAAGAAGAATATGAGATGCGAGACTGCAAAGGAAAATGGGGGAATCAAGAATTTCATGGGATTATTGAGTTTAGGATTTTGATGGAATGATGGTGAGATTTTGTGCACAACAAATGTGGAGAGACAACCTAGTTTGATGTTGCCCTAACTGACTTGCACCACTAATTATAGAAATTAGGATGCGATAAGAAACCCAGGGCATGGACTGACTTTGCAGACAAACCAAAATTTCTTGCACACAGCAATGTAAGTGTTAAGAAACACTAGTACAAAGTTGTGGGTTCGTGCAAGGAAACCCTCAAACACACTGATACCTCTTGTACACGAGAAGGTAAGTGTTGATAAACACTAGTACCAAGTCACCGGTTTATACAAGAAGGATCCAAAACATGCCAAACTATGAAATATGCCCCCGTATGCGCCTATCATAATGTCCCTGGATATGAAAGAACCCAAGCAGTCATAAATAGTTGCAGTCGTAGGGCAAAGATGCAAATCTATATGAAAAGATCTAACAAAATCTAACAAATGATACCTCTTGCCAAGAGTAGAACTAGGATGGAGGATTAGGTTCCCAAGTGAGGGAAGGAGTCATCCCTAGGGAAAATCTATATTGGAGAGTGGGAAATCATCTTTAGGACAAGCTTTATTTAGATCTCAGAAATCTGTGCAGATGCAGATGTCCCCAGCAGGTTTGCCGACAGGTAAAATGTTTTGGGAAGAAGGAGAATTAACTCCTTGGATGGTTATGGCATTGCCATGATTGTTTGTAGGTTCAATGCATGCTACTAAAAAATCAAAACTGGTTACATGATTAGCATAGTCATAACCCATTGCGTTAGATGATGAGTCTTTTCCTTTACATGCATTGGAAAGGGTTCATGGTATATTTTGAGTTTGTCATTGCTATTACCAGGTTTTGCATTTGCTACTTCAATCTCACCTCTATCAATGAGATCTTGTATGTATATCTTCAGTTTCATACACCTTCGTGTATCATGTCCCTTCATACAATGGTATTCACAATACTCATTTTCATTATACCATCTTGGTTTAGGTTGATTTGGGTCAAATGGGCGAGTGATTGAAAAAACCACTACACCTGCTTGGACAAGTTTTTGAAACACCATTTCAATAGGCTCAGCAAGAGGAGTGAAATCTCTTGGAGTCCTGTTATTCGATCGGGGTGGTCATCCCTAGATTGAGACATTGTTGTGAGGTTTTTGAGATTGATTTGGATTGTTTTGATTGTTGAATTGATGATTATTGGTGGTGGATTTTGGGAGAGTGGCCATAGTTTGGACCCGCTTTACATTAGTTACACCATCATTGACCACATTTTTATTCTTAGCCTAGAATTTTGGCTTGTCGTTATGATAAGAGGAAGAACTTTGTGATTAATTCTGGTAATGTTTCAAGGTTCCTTCCTTGAACAAGACACGTTCGAGGGCAAGGCCCTTATCGGTCAATTTTTGGAAGGATTTGATACATTGAGATATTAAAGGTCTTGAAAGTTCAAGCACCAAGTTCTTTTGGAATAGTTCAATTTGATGTTGTTCTGGCATGTCCCACTAAAATTTCTTGATAAGATGTCACCATCTTTGTAGGAAATTGATGAAGGTTTCTCCAGGCCTTTGTTTTGTATTACATAGGTCCATCATAGAAACGTCATTACCCATGTTGTATGCATAGTGGGCCAAAAAAAATTCTGCCAAGTCTGGAAAGGAGACAATAGAACCTCATGGTAGAGATGAGAGCCATGCTAGGGCGTCTCCCATGAGACTCTTGGGAAAGAGTCTGCGAAGATAAAGGTCACTATAGGAGACTTCTTGACATAAGATGTGGAATTCTCGGACATGGTCGTGGGGGTCTCCTTTGCCTTCATACTTGGTGAATTTGGGGATCTCAAATCCTGGGGGATAAGGTGCAACTGATATAGACGGGTCGTAAGGACAAGGGAAAAACTCTTCGAATGAGTAAGCTTTCCTTTTATTAGTCTTTCCTTTCATGTCCTTGATGATATTCTTCATGTCGTGAATTTCCTTGATGAGGTCTTGTTGTGGACTTTGATATTGATGAATTGTATTTGCCCTAAGAATTGGATGAACCAAAGAAGGTGCACCACCACCAATATATTGATATGATGAGGAGGTGGGCACATGGAATGTGATGACCAATGTCACTGGGATTTTAGTGATAGTTGGTTGTGGTCCACAAGTTGTTGTGATGGGATTGAATATGGCCTGAATAAAATTTGCGACATTGTTGGGAGGAAGGAAGTTTGTGGAATAGAAATGTGTGGTTGAATGGAAGGAGGTGGTATATAAGTTTGTTGGAGAATAGATGAGATCGGATTTGATAGTGGTATGGATGGTAAGGAGGAAGAAGGTGGGATGGAGACCACGGTGGGAGGTACCGCAGGTGGCATTGATTGAGCTTGGATGATTGATGGGGCTGCAATTGATTGAGTTTGAATAGTAGGTGCAACACTTTGTGTGGGAGCGAGGTCTCCTTGTGATTGTTGGGCAAGAGTGGATCTATTAAATTCAGGTGGAAGTTGAGCTCCATGTTCAAGAAGAGTTTTCAGAAGTGCAATAGGATTGTGTTTAATAAACTTTTTCATCATCTCTTGGTTATAAGAATCTGCTAGAAAAGTTTGCACTTCTGGACAAAGTTCATCTTGGTTAACCATGTCAAGATTTTGGCTTTGGTCTTGATCGCTAGGTTTCCCACTTTATGTATGATCTTGCATGGGATCTTCATATAGGACACCAATGTCTGGCATGCCGTATTGTTGATCAGCCATCTTTTTCTTTTAGGATCGAGTTGCGACGATACACGATATTTGTGATGAAAAGACTTAGAAATTTGTGATGAAAGGATTTAAGAAATTTTGAGGATGAAAGGACTTAAGAAATTTGTGATGAAAGGACTTAAGAAATTTGAGGATAAAAGGATTTAAGAAATTTGTGTGATGAAAGGATTTAAGAAATTTGAGGATGAAAGGACTTGAGAAATTGGTGATGAAAGAAAGGATTTAAGAAATTTGTGATGAAAGGATTTAAGAAATTTGAGGATGAAAGGACTTAAGAAATTTGTGATTTGTGATGAAAGGATTTAAGAAATTTGAGGATGAAAGGACTTAAGCAATTTGTGATGAAAGGACTTAAGAAATTTGAGGATGAAAGGACTTACGAAATTTGTGATGAAAGGACTTAAGAAATTTGAGGATGAAAGGATTTAAGAAATTTGTGATGAAAGGACTTAATAAATTTGAGGATGAAAGGATTTAAGAAATTTGAGGATGAAAGGATTTAAGAAGTGATGAAAGGATTTAAGAAATTTGAGGATGAAAGGATTTAAGAAGTGATGAAAGGATTTAAGAAATTTGTGATGAAAGGATTTAAGAAATTTGAGGATGAGAGGACTTAAGAAATTTGTGATGAAAGGATTTAAGAAATTTGAGGATGAGAGGACTTAAGAAATTTGTGATGAAAGGATTTAAGAAATTTGAGGATGAAATGACTTAAGAAATTTGAGATGAAAGGATTTAATAAATTTGTGATGAAAGAACTTAAGAAATTTGTGATGAAAGGACTTAATAAATTTGTGATGAAAGAACTTAAGAAATTTGTGATGAAAGGACTTAAGAGATTTGTGATTAAAGGATTTAAGAAATTTGAGAATGAAAGGACTTAAGAAATTTGTGATGAAAGGACTTAAGAAATTTGAGGATGAAAGGATTTAAGAAGTGATGAAAGGATTTAAGAAATTTGTGATGAAAGGATTTAAGAAATTTGAGGATGAAAGGACTTAAGAAATTTGTGATGAAAGGATTTAAGAAATTTGAGGATGAAACGACTTAAGAAATTTGAGATGAAAGGATTTAAGAAATTTGTGATGAAAGAACTTAAGAAATTTGTGATGAAAGGACTTAAGAGATTTGTGATGAAAGGATTTAAGAAATTTGAGGATGAAAGGACTTAAGAAATTTGTGATGAAAGGACTTAAGAAATTTGAGGATGAAAGGATTTAAGAAGTGATGAAAGGAATTAAGAAATTTGAGGATGATTGATGAAGAAGGTATGGTAGTGATGATTTAGAAGAAGCGTGATGACTAGGTTGTCTTTGACGTGAATATGACTTAATGAAGGATTGATTTGAATGGCAAGTTGTATGAAGGGATATGACCACCCTGATTTGGACGATAGTTGGTGTTTCAAAGGACAAACTTGAATGTTGACGTACAGGATAAACTCTTAGCTTCTCTCTTGGGCTTATGCAAAATGGGACGGATGGAGTTTTGACGCAATTTTGGACTTGGTGTGGGTAATGACTTGGACAATTGTTTGTGTCTTGACAAATATTTTTGCAAGGTGTTTGGGGATAGTGATGTGTTTTTAGTCTAGTCTTGGCAAGTATGTATCAAACAAAGCAAACACAATGATCAAATGCATATTATCTCAAAGACACTCATGCTCATATACAACATTCTTAAGGCTGGCAAGGACAATAGTCATTGGATCCCAATTGGTTTCCCATCTATGCTTACTCAAAGTGAACACTTAGATGCTTGACCCCACAGGCTCCCCTCCATGGTACTCACTTCTCGGGGCAGCCAAGCACCAATTCCCATGAAAACTCCTCATGGCGAACTTTGTGTCTCTACTAAGGGCCATAAGAATATGGACCGCTTCTGAGGTCCAACCTCCTGCACCAATGACTAGAAGGTTTTTGGCTACTATGAACAAAGTGTTTAGTAAGTCTTCCCGTTAGGAGCTACCCTTTGAAGTTGCACAAGCGCAATTGAGGCCTATAGCCCAATGAAGCACCAAGAACTTAGTAGTCACGCAAGCATGATTGAGATCTCTAGGATCCTACTAAGCACCCAATGTGAGAGTGAACTCTCATATAGCCCCAACCATTAACCCTTTCATAGTCAATGGTCTATTTATTATAGTGAGTTGGGAACCCTAGGTCCAGGTGTATTCACTTGGGTCATTCCCCTCTTACCTTCTAAAAGAGCAAGTTGGGAGGGCAAGCCCACTAGAGGTAAACACACAATCAAACAAGAAAAGGTTGGAGGGTTTGGATTTCTGATCATCTAGTAAGACAAGAGTATACTTTCCTACCTTTACACTTTTCTTAAAGACACATAAGACAATGATTCATTCCATTTTAATTAATATCTAGGTGCCTAATTTAAATAAATGCACAATATTTGGTTGAATCAGCTAGGCAACCTGCAAAACCACTTGATTAGTAATTTGAGAAATAGAGTCTTCAACAAGCGTCCTACAAAACAACTTGATTAGTAGTTTGAAAAATAGTCTTCAAAAATGTCCTACAAAACAACTTGATTAGTAGTTTGAAAAATAGAGTCTTCAACAAGCATCCTGCAAAAGGCAACAAAATGACAAAAATATTAATTTTTTTAATTTTTTGGGAATGAATAGAAAAACATGAATAAAAACTTTTTTACTAATGATAAATGTGGATTTGAAAGAAGTTTTGATGGATAAATGGGATTTGACTAGGTTTTTGTCACTTTCCAAGGTATAGGCATGCGAAAAATGGGGATTTTGGAGGAGAGATGAAGGAATGGGAAAATTTGTCCAAGAGGGACAAAGAAGCAAAAGTTGGAGATGGATAATATGGAAAAAATTTGGAGGTGATTGGATAAAAGGGGAAAAAGTTATGGCAAACCCTAAAAATAGAGGAATATGGGATTTTGGGCTTCAAAAAGTGGTTTTTTGAGATAAGACCCCCAAGGAAGAAAATGTGGAAAATGGCAATGTGGAGAATCTGGTGAAGTTTGGAGGAAAATGGAGTCAAGATAAAAAAGATATGGCAAAAAAATAGAAACCCAAAATTTAACAACAGAAACCCGAAATTTAATAGAACAGAAACCCTAGATTTAACAAAGCAGACAGATGCACTAAACAGATTAAAAAAAATGCCAAAGGTCTGGATTTTTGATTGTCTAGATAGACAAGGGCATACTCTCCTGCTTTAACACTTTCTTGCGGTCAAACATATTATATTTAAATAGAGCAGACAATAGGAAATAAAAAAGAAATGCAGACTATAGTTAGCGCCTAAAAATTTCAGACAAATTAATAGAACAAATAACAGAGAAGACAGTCACACTAAACAGATAGAAAAGTGTCAAAGGTCCGGATTTCTGATTGTCTAAATAGACGAGCATACTCCTATTTTCACACTTTTTGGTGGTCAGAGCATATAGTCACGCTAAACAGAATAGAAAAGTGAAAGGTCTGGATTTCTGATTGTCTATATAGATAAGAGCATACTCTCCTACTTTCACATAGATTTTAATTAAACTGAGTAGATAATAGAGCAAATAATAGATCAGATAATAGGAATTTAGATTCCCATAAAAACACTCGCGCTAGTCGCAAAGCTATCGTGCTGAAACAGAAACAGAAACATAAAATAAATAGAAAAGAAATAGAATAAGGAGTTGTCGTGCACAAATGCAGAGCCTCTATTCTGGAACTTGCAAAATATATATATATATTGATTGTAGTCGCGCTATTCTGGAACCTACGTCTCACAACTCACAAAAACTTAAAAAAAACATTAGTTCTCAGGGACATGAGTCCCACTCGGCACGCCAAAATGAAGAGGGGAAAATAGGTTGAAAAGGTAAAATGATCAAAACACAACAAAATAAATATGCAGAATGCTAAAATATCATGAAAAGACCATTTTACCTTGCTATTTTACCCTCTCCTTTGGATTGACCTTGATAAAGTGAAGGCGCCCCTTGATAATGCTCCACTTGACGTGCTCTTTTGATTGTTGGATGTGGATGGCTCTCCAATATTGTGCACAAATGATAAGGATGAATGATAAGGATGAGATGATCAAGTTGCCAAGATGATTTCCTGGGCTCAAAAGGGCAGCATAAGCTTACTGGATTTCAAGATGTTGTTGAATGAAGGGATGAAACCCTAATTTTATAGGAAGAGGAGAGAAAAACAAATGGCTAGGATAGATTCGAGATGAAGGGCTAGGATTTACTTGTGAGCTCACACAAGGTCCAAGAGAGGGTGTGGAGACCAAGAAATATGCCTTAGAGGCATTTTGTATCTCCACACTCTACAAGATGCATTGGAGGAATTAAAAATTCTCTAAAAAAGGATATTATGGGGATTAAAAGAATAAAAAGGAATTAAAAATTCTTTGGGAGAGGGAAATGCCTAGAGGAATGTGAAATTTCGAAAATCTTACATTCATCTAGAAAAAGAGCATTTAAAGCTAGTGGCTGGATGAAAGGACAAAGAGTTGACTTTATGGCTAATCATGATGATTAGCCATTAATGACTCATTAGGAGGGGGATTAGAGGAAATGTTAGGTGGGATTTATATTTGTAGGAGAATTTGACTAGGAGAGAGAATGAGTAGAGGGAATAAAAAATTAGAAGAATAATGTTAAGTGAGTTTAGAGAGTTTTTAGAATAATTTATTAGGTTAATGATGAATTAAGAAGATGATTTGTAGGAATAATGTAGGTTAACTAATTAATTGGAATTAATTAGGTAAGAGGAAGATTTGTGAGGATTTTATTTTTTTAGAAGAATAAAGAAATGGATTGATTTATTAAATAAATCAATCATATGCTATAGTGACAATATTAATTATATTTAATTAATATTGAGGAGAATTTGAATTAACATAATTAATTAATTAATTATGTGAGGAATTAAAAATAAATAATTATTTTTAAGTGTCTACAGATGGTTTTTCCAGATATAATCAAATTCGCATTGCTCCTGAAGATCAACATAAGACTGCATTCACATGTGCTTGGGGTACCTACTGCTGGAATGTGATGCCCTTTGGCCTTAAAAATGCTGGAGCAACATATCAAAGGGCTATGATAACAATTTTCCATGATTTTATGCATACTTTGATGGAAGACTATGTTGATGACCTATTATGCAAATCTGTCACAAGAGATAGTCATCTAGCCATCCTTGGCCCTATCTTTGATCGAATGGAAACCTACAAGCTCAGACTCAACCCAAAGAATGTGTCTTTGGTGTCATAGCCGACAAATTATTAGGGTACATTGTTTCTCACATAGGCATAGAAGTAGACCCATAAAAAGTTAAAGCAATAATGGATATGCCTCCTCCTTCCAATCTCCATCAACTAAGAAGTCTGCAAGGGAAGTTACAGTCAATCCGTCGGTTTATAGCTCATTTGGCAGACAAATGTCATCCCTTCCAACATTTATTGCATAAAGGTGTCACTTTTAAATGGACTGAGCAATATCAATTAGCATTTCAAACTCTCAAGGATTATTTGATGTCGCCACCTATTCTAATGCCTCCTATTGCAGGGAAGCCATTCATATTGTATATTTCTGCAACTGAAATGGCACTGGGAGCTCTCGTAGCCCAACAAGATGAGAAAGGCAAAGAACGGGCTATTTATTATATCAGTCAGACACTAGTGGGCTATGAACTGAATTATTCAACTATTGAACGAGCATGTTTAGCAGTGGTATTTGCAACACAGAAGCTTCAACACTATATGTTAAATCATCAGACATTGCTAGTTGCAGAAATTGATCCCTTGAAATACTTGCTCAGTAGGGTAGCTTTGGGAGGTCACCTAGGAAAGTGGGTTATGATCCTAACTGAGTTTGATATTGAGTACATTGAGAGAAAGGCAATAAAAGGACAAATCATAGCAGATCAACTTGCAGAGGCACCTATTCATGATGATCATCCAATGTTGACAGATTTCCTTGATGAATTAGTATTTGTTCTTACTTCTTCTAAGGAATGGCGATTATACTTTGATGGATCTCACACAAAGTATGGCTCAGGAGCAGGTATATTGTTTATCAACCCTCAAGGAGATGCTATCCCAAAGTCATATAGGATCACTTTCTATTGCACCAATAATATTGTAGAATACGAAGCTTTGGTCACAGGACTCAGAATAGCAATCCAATGGAACATTACACATTTACAAGTCTATGGAGATTCCCAATTAGTCATCCCTCAAGTGAATGATGACTATGAAAAAAAAGATGAAAATCTTCTTCCCTATAAGCATATGGTGGATTTCTTCAAGACAAAATTTATTGATATCCATTTTAGTCAAGTTCCAAGAATTGAAAACAAGTTAGCAGATGCTATGGAAACTATTGCTTCCATGTTACTTATGCCCCACAAAATGGACAGATGTGAATTTTTGGTCGAATAGTTGTTGGTGCCTTCTTTTGAAATTTTGACAGCGGATGTGATGTGTGTTCTTATTGGTCCTAATTCCCCATGGTACAATGACATCTATTGGTATTTGAAATCCCAAACCTTACCACCTAACCTTTCCTCTAACCAACACTGAGCCCTTATACGCCAAACTACCAAATATGTCATCATCGCAGACACCCTTTACTATTGTTCCTTTGACCATACTCTCCTCAGGTGTTTGGATTCTGACAAGGCACACACGGCTTTACACAAGGTTCATGATGGTATATGTGGGGCCCATTTCAATGGTCTAAGTCTAGCTAAAAATTTAGTTCGTGCCGGATATTATTGGCCCACCATGGAAAAGGATGCTCATGATTTTATCAAGAAATGCTACAAATGTCAAATACACAGAAATTACATTCATGTGCTAGCTCAATAACTTCACTCTATCATAACTCCATGGCCCTTTTCTCAATGGGGATTGGATCTTATTGGCAAGATTCACTCGACATCTGCAAACGGACACAAATTCATCATCACAACCACAAAATACTTTACAAAATAGATCGAGGCTATCCTTATGACCTATATTACTAGTGTTCAAATTTCAAAGTTCCTACTGAATTATATCATATGCAGATATGGGGTTCCCCTTGCAATAGTCACAAATAATGGCCGTCCATTCAAAAATAAAGATGTCAAGGAACTCTGTGAAAAGCTTCGCATCCAACACTGTTTCTCCAGTCCTTACTATCCACAAAGTAATGGTCAAGTTGAAGCATCAAATAAAACTATCATTAAGATCTTGAAAAAGGTTGTCAATGATGCTGGTCGAGATTGGCATGTGCAATTGAATCCAGCACTATGGGCTTATCGCACTTCCATCCACACACCTACTGGTGCAACACCTTATTCCTTGGTGTATGGTGTAGAAGCCATTTTACCCTTGGAAGTGGAAATTCCCTCTTTGCATGTTTCCCTGCAACATTTGACTGATGATGAGATGTATAGAGTCTCTAGGCTGCATCAGCTTGAGATGTTAGATGAGAAACGTCAGACAACCCTGACACATTTGCAAGTGTATCAAAATCATCTCCATCGCTCTTATAATAAGAAGGTCAAAGGGTGACACTTCGAAGTGGGAGATTTGGTCCTAAAGGTGAACCTGAAGAATACACAATCTACTAACATCATCAAAGGAAAATTTGAGCCTAATTGGGTTGGGCCTTTCATAGTTACTGCAGCCTATGGTTCAGGGGCATATCAGCTTGCAACCCCAGATGGTGAACCTCTGTTAGATCCTGTAAATAACATGCACCTTCAAAGGTACTGGGCATAGTTTTTCTATTAGCAGTTCTTCAATATGATCTTGAAAAATACAAAAAAAAATCAAAAAAATCAAAAGCTCAAAAATACAAAAAAATCAAAAAAGTGAAAAAAAAAAAAAGTAAAGAAAAATAATTCACCCTCTAGTGAAAACCTAGCAAACAGGCGCTTTGGGAAAGTACCATGGTGAAAACCTGGCAAAAAAGCACCATGTGTAAAAGACTATTGCTCCTTTATCTACCATGACTCCTAGGTGTACTTCCTCCCCCGCAGGTTTATCATGATTATCCTTTCCTTGACCCAATGTTCTATTCCAAGTCTGTGATTGGTCCACATCATTGTCTTGCATACTCAAGTTTCCAGTCCTTGTGCATATGTTTTGGTCCTGGTCACTATATATGTCTTTCAAATTTTCATTGGGTGCATGCCCCTTGTCATGATCAATTACTGGAGTTATTGTTGCGTGTGGACTGGAGCTTTAAAATCAAATAATGTCCTAAAAAAATCCCTAAAAATCAAATAATGTCCTGAAATAATCCAAAAACATTCAAAAAATGTCCTGAAATAATCCAAAAACATTCAAAAAATGTCCTGAAATAATTCTAAAACATTCAAACAATGTCCTGAAAAAATCCCTAAAAATCAAATAATGTCTTGAAAAAATCCCTAAAAGCTCAAATAAAGTCCCGAAAAAACGCTAAAAAAATAAAAATAAAAAAATTTCAAAACATTGAAAATCCAAAAACAATTTCTTTGGCATTTTGCATTTTGTCAATAAATGGTCCCCTTTGTGCATAGATAGATCACTGAGCATACATCCAACGACAATCAATCAAAGATTGTGCTTTAATGAAATCACACATTAACAAATGAACTGTTCGACCAAGCCAACATTCAACCTGATCATAGTTGTCACATCAATCAACATCAATATCATTTGTCCTTGTCACTATTATCATGGGTCTTATACAGGGTGTGGTATGCTCAAAACTAGACTGTGTCCTGTCTTAGATGGGGTACCGCATTCCCTTAAACCAAACAACATGATCATTCTTGTTTCCCACTTTTGATAATGACAATCAGACTGTTTGTTTGACTTGGTTGAATTTGTGCATCTTATCTTTTTACTGATTTATCTTTGGCTTCGATCATGTTCCTATGTTGCTTGATGATGTCACTGAGTGATTTAGCGTGACCGGGATGGTTCATGGTCCCTTTCTTTTTTTGTTGTGTTTGCTGTTTGTGGAAAGTTTGAAACAAACTGGGGCAACTATATCATTGGGTGTCTGTGATAAGTACGTTCGCTTTGTGAACATCGCACATACCTCGACCCTTGATGTATGCACCCTAGGATGCTTCACTCATTCCTTGTGTGCGATGTGTTTTTCTTTTCCAAAAGGGGTTGCGTTCTAGCTCTGGCCTTCAATGCCATGATGCTCTGCATCCGCTTTGCTACAATAAATAAAGGTTCTCACCTACTTATGTGCATTTGCGAAAGCAAGTTTTCCTTCATCTCTAACTATCCTCTGTCTAATTTCTTCTTACTAACATTTCTTCTATCATTCTTGGCAGTACGTTCGGTCTAGTTCTCTGATCTCCAAAGCAATAAAAAAATAAATAAAAAATAAGCTGCATCCTGCATTCATTGGTTAGTACATTTGCATTATATCAAGCCCATACAAAGCATTTTATCCATTTCATCTTATAAATGCATCAAAAACATAAACAACATTCATACATGTTCCAAAGATAGTACATAGACAGTGCATAAGACATCCATACATGGAAAGTAAACATAAGCCATAACACATTGCATCCCATCATATAGCTACATATCATATCATATATCGAAAAAGAAAAAAAAACATATCCGAGTACAAAATTGGACTGTCTGTCCTACATATGGCCCACAGGCTGAGTACATAATGTCAAACTATATATGTCTTCATCATAAGGAGCACATGCCTCTATCACTGGGTGCTCCCTCTGTCTTCCTCATCCCTGCCATGTCTCAAGGATGAAGACCCTCCTATCCCTGGTCTTGGCTATGGTGGTCTCATAGGTCCACTCACCCCCATGCTGCTCATTGACCTCTGAGAGCATGGCCTGCTCTCTGTCCTCGATCATGACTGATATGACGTTGCTCTCTGCTCTGGTGGAACTGCACTCTCGTATAAAGTCCTCAAATGGCGCATCTCATATCCTGCCTCTAATAACATCTGTGCCATCTCATGCACACTAGCATCCCTAATCGACCCAACATACTCGGTCACTCTTTGCTCTGCTTGCTATGCCTGGGTTATTGCTGTATCTCGAGCCACTGACAGTCTGGCTATCTCTACTCTGTACCTATTCCTCTCAGTGGACCACTGATCCTACTCTATCCTCAACATAGCATTTTGTCTCTCTAATGTAGCAATGTACCCATGCTGACTTACTATGGTGGCCCTACATATATGCATCTCCTCTGTGCTAGTTGTCTCCTGCTCTATGGGTATATCCTGCAATGACTCGTGATCTGCTGGATCTGGCTCATCTCCCTTTTCCTCATCCTCCTCGTCCTCCTCATCCCCCTCATCCTCATCTCCCTCATCTTCATCCCCCTCATCTTCATCATCTCCCTCCTCCTCTCCCTCATCGTCATCCTCCTCCTCTCCAGCAAGTGGGAAGTCTTCCTGTCTCCTAGGTACCAGAATATCAGGCTCCATCAATGGCACTGGCCACTATCATGCAAACCATCACTCATACTCCTCTATCATCCTAACATCTACAACATCTGATCTCCAATCCCACTATCTCTACTGTAGCTGTACGAAGTCGGTATATGCTATGTGTGGCTGAATCATCCTCCCCCACTGACTCATCTCTCTATGGGATTGGGCAAAGTGTGTAGTCCCTATCGGTACATCCTACCTCTCTCCAAACTGTCATCTGACTCTCTCTAGTAGGTACATCTCAATCACTCTCTGGCAATTCATTGGTCGCCCAATCAAGTATCTCTCCTATCTGCAATACAGTAGCTCATCACCATCATTTGACCATCTAGGGAAATCATGATATGGCCTCCATGTGAAATCTCTCAACCTATCTAGCTCATGTTGCCAACACAATATGTATCCGAATGGACCCTATCTCAGCACTCCCCCATAGCAATACACATATGGTTGATGTGGTAGTACCTATCTATCTACAATCAGTTGACATATGGCTATGTGCTCAAATGCCCATACTTGTAAAAGTGTGACCCCACAGCTCAAAGTCTCTACTCTCTGATATGCTATCTGATGCAATTGAAAATATAGCATGGCAAGCACACATGGTCCCCATGCGTATACAGTCCCCTTTGTCACCATCCGCTCTAGCACTCTTCCCCACCCAATAGGGAATCCATGTCCTCATCTGTCACCTGCTAATAGGCATGCCATAACCACTACTATCACCACATATCACTAATCATACTCTATTGCCATGGTCCCCCAGCGGATCTCCCTCTCTATGATATCAAGGTCATCTGCGTCGCACTCAAATAATCTGCACAAAGAGTCTCTCCCTGTCACAGGGTCGTACACCACCATCTCCCCATGAATCATAATGTGGAGGATACGCCACACATCCTCTAGTGTCACAGTCGCCTCTCTAGTCGGAAGATGGAAAGAGGAAGTCTCTAAATGCCATCACTCTGCCAATGCGGTGAGAAGTCCTATGTTTGCCCTAATCTTGAGCATGTACGTAATGTAGTATAATCCAAGTCCTGCTAATGTATCTTTATCAATACTCCTGTGTCTGTATTGCAACATGAAGCAGTCAGGTCTATTCTCCCGTGCAATCAATGGATACTATTGACTCTGCATCACAATTAGGGCACAATTTGTCAGTTTTAGGGTGTTTTTTCTTAAGGGCTGCATTTCCTTGTTTCATGCACCAATCAGGGTTTTCTTATCTATTTTTGACCTATCCTACCATTATCCCTCTTTTCAGGATCATCTGCGTGCTGCTTTCAATCAAACTAGAGTCATAAGTGCACAATTGCACTTGTGCACACTGTCTTGCGCTTGTGTAGCATCAAGCTGCACCTGTGTACCTTACACAGGCACAGAACATCCCTACATAGGTGCAGATCTACATTTTTCCATCCCCTGTGGACCCCGCAATGTCCTGCAATCAAGCAAAATTCATGAAATTGAACATATGGGTTTTTGAGCTACATACTGCTACTCCCGCATTGTCCAGTCGTTTGTAAGTGCGTACATGTTCCCCAAGGTGATCTACCATTGGAATGTTCACCATCTCTCTACAAGGGTCCATTTTCCAGAGCAACAACTCCTCCACTTTGGCCAGTGCAAATGAACTCTTTTCCTTCTCCTTGTCTCCTATATAGACCTTTGTCAGTACCTAGATGGACGTGCATGCTCTCCATCTTATGTTGGTCATGGTTTTTTGCGCCTTCCACTACTTGTCATTTATGCATCCAACCTTCGATTTTTGATCTATTCACCCCTATTGTCTTCTATCATTCTTATCGATCACTTGGTCTTTTTTCTTGATTTTTAGCTTCTTCCTTCTTTTCAACTTTAAGCTCTCTAGAAGGAACCTTATATTCACCCACAAAGGTGAGATTGAAATCAAGAGATCCCTAATCGTCTTCTGCGAGAACCTTCTCAGGATCAAAATCCTTCTTATGTGTAGATTCAAGTTGAGAAGAATCTTCTTCAGGAGCTCCAGACTTATCCAAAGAATTTTGATCATCAGAGAGCGAAGACTCATCAATAAGTATCTTGTTTAAAGAGTCATCACTAGATGAGGATGGCTTAGAAGAACCCCCTTTAGAAGTAGATGTTTGTAGACAAGCTTGGAAATTAGTGTCACCTATCAAGGTATATGTCTTATTGTTATAGATAAATTTAACTTGTCTATGCAATGTAGAGGGGACAACTTGCATACTGTGAATCCAAGGCCTCCCTAATAACAAGTTGTATTTTAAATTTCCCAACATAACATGGATAGGAGTAGGCAAAGTAACAAGTCCCACTGTGAGAGGTAGGGTGATAATACCTAATGAAGTCTTAGCCACATTGTCAAAGCCTTGAATGGGATGAGAATCAGGCTCAATGAGAGATGTATCCACATTCATTTTATGCAATAGATTGATGCTACACACATTAAGGCCAGAGCCATTATCTACTAGTGTTCGTCTTATAGCAGTATCTTTCATGATAACCACAATCATCAAGAGATCATATTGTTGTTGAATTTCACTAGTAGGCAACTCATCTTGGGTAAACACAATTTGAGCTTTAGGATTCATCACAGAGTTAACCAAAGATGCTATATTACTCGATGTATTCGGTGGAGGAACATTCAAATCTTTCAAGGCATCTTGTAACATTCCATGATGAGCGGAAGAAGTTTGAATCAAATCCCAAAGGGATATCTTAGCAGGGGTAGCTTTAAGTTGTTCTATGAGATCATATTCCTTACCCATAATTTGTGAAATATGGGGAGCTTGTGGAAGAATTGGTTGAGGATTAGGAAGAGAAACTGGAATAACAGGAGGAGGATTAGGCTGCCTATTATTTTTGGTGTGATAAGTATGGGCAACCGCATGATAACTCTCTCTAGTTATTTGCTTGGCATAACTATAAGGACTTATAGGTTTTCTTCCTTGCACGGTGATAATTGGTTTATTCGGGGTACGAAAGGAATCATGATCATACCCTCCTTAGACAGTAAGGAGAGGTGATTTAGGAACTTGAAAGGTGGGAGAAAGATAAGCACCTTGGACTTCAAAGAGAGGCTTATTATGCTCATTCAAGTTTATCATGTTAACCAATTTAGAAGTCTTGTTCTTGTTTAAAGATTTTGATAAAGCCACAAAGTCATCAAGAGCATCATCCAACAAAGCATGATCATGTTGATTAAAAGGTTTATCTTTTGATTCAAAAGGAGACATCTCCTCATAGAGGGGATTATTGAACACAACCATGTTACTAGATTTAGTGGAAGAGTTGATAGGAATGTACCCTTGAGAGGAACCATTCAACTTATCTTTCTCATCACATCTAAATGGCATAGTAACAAGGTTTATGAGTTTTTGGTAAAATGAAGGTTTGGCATCTTTAGGGTTTTAAAACTCATCTAAAGCTTCATCTAATTCATCTTGGCTATACTCATAATAATCATCAAAAGCATGAACATTTTGCAAATAAAAATCTGACATTTTGAAATAAAGGTTGCATAAAACTGAAACACACAATGCAAATAAACACACTTTTTTTTTTCTTTTTAATGAAACATGAAATGAAAACACACTAAATCTAGATCTAGATCTAACAAATGCAACGCAAGAGGAAGCAATGATAGATTCACGTCGGGTTCACCAAAATGTGGAGGGGAAAAAGCAAGACTAGGTTAACATGCCCTAATCCTACCTTTTGACACACATTACAGAATACGAAAGAGCCTAGAGTTATCACACAATTGGCTACTTCTTCTTGTGAAAGAGAGAGCCATGGGCTACCTATTAGGATTTCTATTCCTTTGTTGAAATTGGAAGATCAAATGATGCAAGTTCAAACCCTAATCCCAAAATGCAAGTATGAACTAATAACAAGATTGCAGAATTGAGATTAAACAATGAACAGCTATAAACACAAGGACAAAATGAGAATGTAGATGCGTACTTAGAGTCAAAATCTGATTGAAAATGTTCAGGATGGGGGCGCGGGCACCACTGTCCTGATTCTGTCCCAAAAACTGCACCTAAAACTGCTGTTTTGCACTCTGGAAAACTATCGAAAATGTCGAAAAACACTGTCTGTCAGGAGGACCAGGGTGCCCAGCGCCTCTGTCCCAGGGACCAGGGCACCCAGCCCCCCTGTCCTGGCAGGACTAGGGTGCCTAGCGCTCCTGTCCAGGTCTTTTGCTCTGCAGTTTGATGTGGAGTGCTGTCTCGACCTGCTCTTCCCGGATCTGTCACCTACGGCGTCGTCCGAGTCCCGAAACCTACACTTATATCTGAAAATGGTATGGGTGGCTATATAGGGTTTTGCCTTAGTCAAACCCCCACTTCGGTGATTTCCACCTCCACGAATAGCCAAGTTATTATTTTTATAGTAGCAGTAGGACCAAACTCCTCAATTTCAAAGCCTAATAGTTTTCCAATCAATGTATCCCTAGTTACTGATGTGTTAGGCATTGTTATAAGCTTATTTATTGTACTAACTTTCATTTTATATGCCAGTGGAAAACCTCTTAAAACTTCTGAAAAAATTTCATCTTCACTTAAGGTTCCTCCACAACATTTAATACCTAAAACAATTTCATTTACTCTTTCCATAAAAGCAGAAATTCTTTCATCCTCTTCCATTTATAGACTTTCATACCTGACCTGGAAGCTTTCAAGTTTTGCAATTTTGATTCTGGAATCTCCTTCATTTAGTGTTTCCAAGTGGTCCCAAATAGCTTTAGCAGTAGACCTATCTAATAATCCCATGATTTGTTGATCTGATAGAGTGCTTAAGAGTGCTTCTCTTGCCTTGCAATCATTCTCCTCATCTTTAGTCAGATTTGGTTGATTAGGCTGACTTACAGTAGGAGTAGTGTATCCATTTTTTGTTACATCCCAGATGTCCTTTCCAATGCAATTCAGATGTGTCTCCATCTTGATCTTCCATATGCCATAGTTGGTTCCATCAAGTTTAGGACTGTGCTTCCTGAAATAGTTAATAGACATTAGATCTCCTTAAGTTGTTAAACTTCTACAAAAGAGGACTAGGCTCTGATACCAATTGTTAGGTCCCTGGAACAACTAAGAGTGGGGGGGGGGTTGAATCAGTTGTCTTAATAATAATAACCCAAAAAAAACTTAATCAAATTACTGCTTAATACCAATGAATTAGTCTGTTATACTAGTGACCAGATTTAATAGATAAATGCAATACCGGTGAAGATTAATGCATGAAATTAAAACACAAAGTCATCCACAACACATAACACCAATATTTTTATGTGGAAACCCTGTAAGGGGGAAAACCATGGTGGGAAACCTTACCCACAATCAGATGATACTACTACACATAGTAAGTGTACATAAATGAGGTCTGCACATGTAGAAAGGCCGAGCACCTAGAGCTCACTACTCAAACACATAAGGGAAGTCACACTGACTTACAATTGGATGGTTAAATCCAATAATAATGTACTGCACAAAATAGCATCTTCATATGCTGGATTCAGTACCGGTGTAGTTCTGATATGCTTTCACAAAAACCTAGCTTCATCTTCAAATGATTTCTGCGTGTGTAGCTCAACTTAATCTCACATATACCTTCTCACAAAACCTTCTTCACATACCCACGTTGATCTTACAATTAAGTCTTTACATTTATACCATAACCTAGGACCAATTTTAGTAGGTCAACTCTGCAAGAAATTACAATAAAATATTTTATAGACAAAACAAATATCCGATGCAATAACCAATTGAACATGTCAGCTTAATGCATTTACAACATTAATTAATCATCTCCATAGCATGCCGTGCTGATCTAGAAAAGATAAACCTACCGGTGTAACCATGGATCTATTTGTCGGTAACAACAAATATGCAAATACAAATATTCCAATAAACAATTCTCCAAGATAAGATGTCTGAACAATGTCTTCAACATTACCAAGTGTTTTCCAAGTCATTCCAAGTGTCGGTGATCATTATTTCCTGCCGATGTACCATATACTAGTGACTGTGCAAAAGTCACTTGCTTGCCGGTGAATGTTGCTGGATCTCCAAAGTGCTAGAGTTTTAGTAGGTGTTGACATCAATGACAAAACCATACCAAAATACCAACATCCACTTTGAACTTTCATTATACTATGTACATAAGTAAGAATCTCTCAAAAATTTAAAGTTAGAAAAGACATTTTGATAGGGTGGCTTAAACAAGACCCTTTCCTTTTCCTTTCCACTTTGAACTTTCATTATACTATGTACATAAATATGAATCTCTCAAAAATTTAAAGTTAGAAAAGAAATTTTGATGGGGTATCTTAAACAACGCACACTAACCTTTTTGACTTTGGTGGGCCCATTTTCCTACCATTAATCATTCAACGGTCCTCCTTATTTACTTCAGCTACTATTCTACCAGATCCTATGCATTCAATTTAACATTAAAGAAAAAGACAGCAAACTCAATAATTTAATAATAGTTATCGGTCACATAAATTAGAGAACTTTCTTCACATTTACCTATAGTTGTAGTACAGGTAAAAACATTCAAATCAAATTATAATATTGTATGTTTTGTATATATGCTTTTTTGATAAGCCATAAAGATGATTTAGTAGTTTTATGTATTATTGTTTGAGATGTTTATTATTTAGTATTATATTTATTTAAATAATATTTTATTATGTAAGATTACATTTTATATATAATTTAAAAATAAAAACTTAAATAAAAATAAAAACAAAAGTTATTGATATAATGAAACTTATAATTCAATATAATTAATTATTATATGGATTTTTTTAATATCATCTTTTATTTTATTTTTTTGAAATTTCTTAAAATTGAACTTACACTCTCTTAAAGGTTAACTTTACCCCTCTTATAAACAACCTAATTGAAATATCATGTTGCGTCTCTAAAATGCTTATGCTATGAAATTTTTCTCATTAGCTATATAAGTTTCTATATTTTTACAAATCATTTCAAGAATATTAAGTTGTGAGGTAGCAAATGGAAATGATTGACTAAAGTTGATTTCATTTATTAACAACTTGCATCCATATAATTTTTTCTTTTAAAAATTAATATATGAGAATCCCAGAAAAAATGGTTTTCTTAGCTTGGATACAAAACCATACATAATAATTCCAAAAAAATTCAGACATATCTAGTGATAATTGAGGAGATAAATTATGCTACTCCACTCTTTCTCTAGTTCTATAAGTTATCTTCCCAGGATTTCTAGGGAAAAAATCAAATATTAGTAAAACATGTGTAAGAATTTGTTGAAAATAGCCAAGATCAAGAGCTCAATGAATAACACAATAGAGAGACAAAATAGAACAATAAGAATAAATTGTATTCTAATAAAGATGCAAAATAAGATCAACTAGATCATTACATGCAATGGAGATGTGCCTGCTTATAAAGGAAAGGCCATATGGACATGTGAGCACACAATCATGACATGTGACTCAATGAGAAATAAGGGTAGGTAAGAATAGGTAGGGGAAGGTAGGAGAAATAGTATAATATTTCACAAGAGGTAGATCACCCATCGAATGTTGAATGTAACAACAAGATAAGACCACAAAAAGTGGAAATTCACCTACATACATCATCCCTATGTGCACACTTCCTAAGTGTGTCATATGCAAACTATTATGAGATGCATTATCCTAAGTCAACTTAAGTAAGGTGTAATTATGAGACATAATTTGCACCACCCCCTTAAGTGAAACTTAGGGGAATGCACTTAAGCTAACAATGCAAGATGGGTCCCGGCTATGAGGCCATGTTAGGTACCCATGTACAAATGAAAATGCATGCAAACCAATGTAGTCTTGTACAAATGCAAAGAGAGAAAAAAAACCCAAATAGGAAAACTCCCCTCCAAAAGACAGATGAAAAAACACAATTCTCTCAAAGAAGTATGAGAAGGACAAAACCCCATGTGAGGAAAAATCCCCCCATATGAGATAAGAAGAGAGACCATGAAGCCCCCACTCCATGTAGAATCTTCACCAATGGTAGAAGCTCAAAAATGAATGAAGAAACTGCTCCACGATCATCGAACAACATTCCTCCCATTAGGAAGAAACAAAACCAACGGTGTGCACATCAAGTCTCCCCAATCATGAAGGGAAGATGTAGGAAAAAAAACTCAAGATGTATGGAGTTGTTGAAAACTACTCAAGTGTCCCCATGTCAATGCTAAAAGTTACCCCCTCCACATCAGGCGTATTGATCCACAATGTTGATAAAGACACTCCAAGATCTAGTGAATATGAACGTAGAACAAGATCCAAAGCAGGATAAAGAGACCTCCTCCAAATTTTGTACATAAGTATCCACAATCATGTCAACCTTGAAAGAATGATCATGTAGATAATGAAAAAGAGAGTCAGAGTGTTTCCTCACAACAATTGAAGAAGGATCATCTTCATCAAAGAGAAGATAAATGTCATCAATGATGTCCCACAAATCTGCAATGTAGGACTCAACAAACAAACTTACAATGTCTGTCGAGTAGTTATCCCATGGAACTGAAGTTGGAAGACAAGGTATGCCCTACTGTACTAAATAACAAGAAGGCAAAACTATTGTAATATTTTCATCATCAGGTGCAAGAGGTGATGTGATATTAATAGGAGGAGATGAAATGCTAGTCTCAAGAATGGGGTCACATGTGAGAATCCTGAAGTTCAAGTACCCAAAATTCTCCTCAATAATGAAATCATCATAAGAAGTGTGATTAACATAGGAAGAATTAACCTCATCAATAGGACCAAAATGTGAAAAGGTATACAACTGAGATGCATGATTAACCACCCCAGTTGTAATGATAGCTCTACTCTCCAAGTCTCTAATGATAACTGAATTAGGTGTGAACTCCATAGTTTTCCTTGTTACCCCATGAGTGATCTTATAGATGGAAATAAAATTGTTTGTCAAATGGGGTACACACAACACATCATTGGAGGAGTTATCCCTAATGGAAATATATCCTTTCCCAATCAAATCCATGTATGTATGATTTCACATCAAAATTTTTGGCATGTTGCAAGGAACAAATGAAGAGAACATAGACTATGAAGATGACATATGATGAGAAGCTCCAGAATCATGACTTGTAGTAGAACAAAGAGCTTGTCATTTATTTGTCCCAAAAGTTTGATCCTTCCCTTTATCCTTTTTCTTTGGAAGAAGAAGCCAAAGTAGACATTCTAGAAGGCAAACTAATTTTATTCTTCTCAAGAAGATGTTTCAATTCATCAATATCCTTCTTGTAACAATGTTGTTAATCATGTCCCGACTTCTTGCAATATGCACAAAAAAGATTGTCCTTATATGATTTCCTCTTAGGTGAGGATGTAGAATCACTTTGTTGTGGTGAGGATGATTATGCTCCATCTTGTTGTGTCTTTGGCTTAGACTACTTTTGGTTCTTACCTTTTCCTTGATTACTTTGATTCCCTTTATTAGCCAAAAAATCTTGTGACTTTGAAGACTTGAGAATCCCCATCTTGGTCAACTTAGATTGCTCAAGTATCAACATCTTCGTGAATGCATCAAATGATGGTGGAGTGTATGAGACACTTTGAGCCAATAATTGGGCATGAAAGTTAGAAACAAAGGCTGCATACTCCGATGAAATCTTGTCCAACAAGTTTTAAACCAATGGAGCATCTTTTTTGTCAATGTCACAATCCTTAAGCTTTTCTCTTAGCTCATTTTCTTTTGTGACATAATCTTGGATTGTATCAAAATCCTTGGGATCCAATGTTGTGAGTTCACCATCAAGATTGTATACATTTATCCCATCAACTTGACCCTAAGATTTGGTATAAATATCCCAATCCTCTTTAATTGTAGTACACTTCTCAATATGAAAAAAGAGGTCATCTGATACATACTCTCTCAAGGTTCCAAGTGCCATATAATTTTTAGTGAGCCATTCAAATTGAATATTAGGATCATCCTTAGGATCAAGTGGTGTTGTTATTGTTCCATTTACATAATGAATGAGTCAATATTTCCATAAGCTTACTCCATGCATTAATTTCCCATGATGCATAATTATTTGGAGTTAAAAGTTGAAATTTATGAGAGCCCATAGCACCAAATGAAAAAAACAATAAAGCAAGAGGCAAAATCACATAAGACACCCCCCCAAATCACTTAATCAAAGAACTCCCACACCCCCCCACCCCAAAATGATGATTTGGCACTTTATATATAGTGAGATTACAATGGCCACTTGCAAAACAAGGCAAGGTGGAATTTCTAATTTCAAAAGACAACTACCTCAAATAGGTTGGAAGAGACTCCAACAAACTCTACATGAGATCTAAGATAAGATCCAAGAAAGTAAAGAGTACCAAATAGGCCAAAAATGACCAAATATTGAAAGTACAATTTCTATTCAAAATGGTGAAAATCTGATAGCACCACATGAAAGTAAATGAAAAATTATGCACTTTCAAAGAAAATGGCACCTGAAAAGGAGTTCGTATGAGCCTGAACAAAGCCTCTGAAGTTGCAAAATTGAGGATTGGACAGGTACAGTTGTGAAAAACTAGAAATTGCGAAAACCGTCCACCAAAATTAGAAAAATCCACCACCACTATGAAGAGCATGAAAAATTAGCCCAAATAAACAAAAAATTGTATGAAAAAAGGAGATAAAATGAGAAAGTTATGGGCCTCCAAAGTTGGCCTACAAAATCAAAAATCTCATTGAGAGGGGGCTGAAATTTAAAAAAAAAAGATGATGCAATACTGTTATCATCATTTTATGGGCTTAAATTTGATGCTCATTTGTCCATCAAATGAACTTCATACCCCTATTGCGTGGCATGTCCATACCATATGGAAGATGATGTGGTCAGATAGAAAGATGACACATGTCAAAGACATGTAGTTTAAATACGCTATGTGGTTGAATGTACAACAACCATGTGTGAGCATCAAAAGATGTCGGGTGGAGCCAAGTGTCGAGCGAGGTGGAGCAGCGTTGTAGGAGGCAACATAGTAGCTAGTAGGGGTCTTTGCCAAAAAAGTAGCCTAGAACAAGTAGTTGGCGAGACCTGGAACAAGAGTTAGAAACGGCCTGACCGAGGTTGTCAGAAGACTGAGAGGCCTGGGAAGTGGAGCGGCGGTGCCGAAAAGGAGGGAGCCCGATAGAGCAGGGTCACAGGAGTAGTGTCTGACGATAGCAGTTGTCATAGAGGTTGTTGTGGTCATCGAGAAGTGCAGATGGTAATGGAGCTGACTGGAAGATGCATATGAGAGCCACAGATGGTATGGGAGCCTGTAAGGAATAAATGCGGGTAGAGTCCATTGTTGGGGTGAAAACCCCAATTTTTTAAATAATATAAAAAAAATTACAAATAATTTAAACAATTGTGAAATAAAATATGGAATGTTTGAAATAGATTAACAGAAAAAAAAAAAAAAAAAAATTATTTTTTAAAAATAAATCGTACCGTACACCCAAATTAGGCAATGTTTTCCTCCAAGGCTTGAAATTCACTTTTCATCAAATATAGGTAAATTTATATTCAAAATTCATGGAAACAGCCTCCTGGACGCAACGGTAAGGTCGAAATTGCCATAGGATCTTCCCAAATGTGAAAATCCCCAAATCTAAAAAATGAATTTAAAAATGAACTTACTCCAAAATATCTCCAAATAGACTACTTAGTGAAGCCCCAATGGCTCTAATACCGTGTATAAAAATAGCCAAGATCAATAGCTCAATGAATAGCACAATAGAGAGACAAAATATATTGATAAGAATAAACTATATTCTAATCAAGATGCAAAAATAAGATCAACTAGATCATTACATACAATGTAGATGAGCTTGCTTATAAAGTCAAGGCCATATGAATATGTGAGCACCCAATCATGACCCGTGGCTCAATGAGAAACAAGGGTAGGTAAGAAAAGGTAGGAGAAACAATATAATATTCCAAAAGAGGTGGATCACCCATCGAATGTGGAATGTAATAACAAGATAATACCACAAAAGGTGAAAATTCTCCTACATACATCATCCCTGTGTGCACACTTCCCTAAGTGTCTCATATGCAAACTACTATGAGATGCATTATCCTAAGACAACTTAAGTAAGGTTTAATTATGAGACATAATTTACACCAACAACATGTTATGCTCATATCCTAATGTTTGTTAAACATTCTATCCACACATATTTAAACTCATTCAAGGTGGCGCCTTTGAGGCAATTTGTTTACAAATGAATGCAAGCACATTTCATTAATTAATAAATTTGGTGGACATGGCTGCAAGGTGGGTTGTCATAGCTACAGGGTGAATAGGTGTAATAAATTAATGTACAAAGATTCATTTTGATTAATTAATACATCCTATGTGAACACACCATGAGAGAAAAGTTTCTAGTTCCGATGTTCAAGAAAAGTTGCTAGTGTGAGAACTCTTAAATCAAGAGGCTATCGGCTAATAAACCTAAATATTCTTGTTGCATGCATAATTTTTTTTTTTTCAGGCAACGTGAAAAAAAGATCAATATGAAACTTTTCTGACCTTGGTAACAATTTGTTGGCATGTGAATTGTGCAATCCGGTGAGAGTTCCTCCTATAGTATAACCGATATTATGAAAATAGCTTCTACAATCATTGGTGGATTTATTTCTTCCCAATGGAAGGAATATTATTTGTAGTAAATGTATTATTTTTGGTCTTTAAGCACTCAATATTGTTACAAAAGTTACTTTTGTATATTCTAAACTTTGAACACTATATCACAAACCCTACTTTTAACCACAAAACCCTAGATCTACAATGAAATTTGAAACACATCAATGAATAACCACTAAACATGCAAATTCATCAAATAAATCAAATGATACCTTTACACATTCAAATGGATTTAATCTTGACTATTCTCTTATCTTCATTAATCTTGTTTTTGATGTTGCTATCATATTTTTATTCTTTTAGAAGAGCTCAATGGGGAATGGATGTGGTTGTGATGATGTAAGTGCTATGATGCAAAAGGCTAGAATGGTTTTGATAGAATGTAAGTATGCTTCCAAGGTTGCTATATGGAAAAAGGGAGGAAGAAGCCTCTTATATAGAGAACATATTAAAAACAAAGGGATAGGATTAAGAGGTAAAAGAGAAAATGGCCGGCTAGGATTAAAGGATAGGTAGAGGAAATAATAAAATAAAGGAAGTGGTTAGGAACAAATTAAGAGATGTATGCAACTTGTCATGGATGAAAAACTTAAATGAATTAATTAAATAAAGTAAAGAATTTATTTAATTAATAGAGGAAAGGGTCGCGTAAATTAAATAAACAAATAAAATATTTATTTAATTAGACTATAATAATTTTAGGTGTCTACAACTTCTTAGAGGGTATTTAGAATATATTACATCAGCTCTCTCTTATGGAGGGGTCTCCATTATGTATTTGTGATGGAGTTGGATGTTTTTGATCCATCACTTACACATATTTTCTTTATCTCTTCTCGAGAGGTGTTTACTCCCACTAAGTATTTATCCTTTACTCCTATTATATGAGACAATTTATTTTTAATAGATACTTTATCAAGCCTTGTTACTAAGACCCGCCTTTCTTTTTATCTTGTGTGTGTAGCCTCCTTAAGTTGCAGTTATGGGGGGATAGGTATTAGTGTAAAATTATATTTACATTATCATGTGTTAATTAAGGAGTCATTAATTAAGAATTTATTTTCCTTTTATAAGTTGCAATCTTATCACTTAGGATAAAATTGAGTTATTAATTTTCTTATTTATATGGATGCATATCATATTTTAATTTTTAAATTATGACATTAATGCTTATGAATTGCATTTGATTGCATCTTTATGCTTGTTTTCTATTTTTCTCTCTTGTAGAAGAAAAGTTGCAGAAATTTCTAGTTCAAACAATTACCATCATTGAAAAAATTCTTAATAGTGTTTTAAAATATTTATGAAAAGTAATCTAAAAACTTCAATGAAAAATAATTAAGAATTAAGGAAAAAATATTTATGTAATAAATTATAATTTATAAACCTCTTAAATTTAATATTATGAGAATGTAACATTAAAATGTCATTACTTACAATATATGATTTTAAAAATATATAAAATTAGAAAATATTTACATATTAAATATTTTGTTTGTAATGGGATAAACCAACCAAACTTATTTTAATCTCTTTGCATTCATTCAATTGAAAAAGAAAAAGAAAAAAAAAGGAAAGAAGTTTACGAAGGCTGTATTGCAAAGGTTCGACAAAGGGAATAAAGAGCACGACCCACAAGGGACTATATTTTCCAAGATGCCTTGAATTCTTTTGTAAATTATTGGAGCTGTACCAAAAAGTTGAGAAGACCTGAGATGATGACGGTTTCAGCTTTACAATATCTAGGAATGAGGGAAGACGATGAATGAGTTCAAAAATTAAGTCAGGTTGCACAAGTTATTATATTTAGTGTTGATGCTTCAGATAAGTGTGGTCTTTTTCAGCAAGGTTTGTGGACTTCTCTCAGATGTTCTTGTTGGTAAATTTTTATATTTGTATAGGCAAGCATATTAATTGGGTTAAAGCAATGGAAGAAGAATTGAACTAATTAGGTTAAAGCAATGGAAGAAGAATTAATATGCATAGGGACCTTCCTAGAGAATTTCTTAAAAGGCACAACTATAAGGACATTCCAATAATTAGGCACATAATAGAAATAAAGAGACAGCCTCAAGTGGTAACTCCTAGTGTGGGGGGTCGGTAAATGAACAAAAATGGACCCATCAGGTGACAACTTAAAACTAGGTCACCAATAGATATAAGTCAACTGCAGAATATAACATTGCCTAGGTAAACCAAGGAAAAACCTTATCATCTCTACAATCCTTTGTTAAAACCCTAAAACCTCAGATCTAACACACAAGCATGGGGCAAATAAAGCCAATTTTAAAATCTTCCAGCACATATCTTCTTGATCCGTTAACTAAAATCCATCTTATTTCTCAATATAAATTTTCTCTTGAAACTCACCATTAAGAAAGGCTAACTTGACATCCATCTAATAAACTTTGAAATCTTTGTAAGCAACATAAGCAAGAAAAAATCTAACAACTTCAATTCTTGTCACTAGAGAAAAATTCTCCTCAAAGGCAATTCCTTCCATATGAGAATATCCCTTACAAACAAGTCTTTATTTGTTCCTAACAAATTCACCTTGTTCATCCAATTTTTTTGGAACAGCCATTTAGTTCCAATTACATTTTTATCCTTAGGTTTGGGAACAAGAATCCATGTATTATTATTTTCAGTCTAGTTCAATTCTTCTTCCATTGCTTTAACCCAATTAATAGATGTGCCCAACTGATGATGTAAAGCTTGGTTGTCTATCTACTTCTCTTGAATTAATATGCTTGAAGGTTTGTTTTCCCCTCTCGTCAAGATTCAAGGTGTATACAACTTTGCCTATTTATGTATGAGATATTATGTACATAAATGCTTTCATTGTGTTGTTTTCACTAATATTGTTTAAAGTTCTGTAGATTTACATCGAGTTTTATGCAATTTATTTTTCAATTAATATTTTATAATATTTATATTTTTAAAATAAATGTAATTTTATAAATTCTTATATTTTTATGAATGAATATCTTAATAGATATAAAAAATATCTAAAAAATATTTTAAAATCTTTGTTCTTAATAAAAAAACCTGAAGTGTTATAAACTTGTAACTATTGTAGTGAATTTTTTTATAGATTAAATGTTTTTAATATTTTTGTAATTTGATATTGCAATAATATTAGAGGAGAAATTAAATACTCAAGATTGTGTATGCTTGTCAAGCTAAGCTTGTAGTCACGATTCATCATCAAATAGTGGGTGATAAGGACTAACTTATAGGAGTGGGATTTATCTTTCAATTTCAATTCTACCACACTTAAGAGGGTGTTTCCTAGTGGTCATTAGATGGGTAAATTAAGGATAAATGAAAAGTAATAACCTAGACCATATGTATGTTATAATCTCAAATGACAACCATTGGTCATTCAAGTATAGTTTCTTAACTCAAATATGACAAAAGAGATCTTATTGAGAAAATGAAAACATGTTGTGCATACAACCAATTATCTATATGAAAAAGATTATTCACCTTAAATGAATGCTTTTAACATTTCTTAGACATATGAAACCTAGAATCCATATTAATACAATTATTTGAAAGTTAAATTAGTTTAGGGCTTGCATAAAAGATAACAATAGTTCAAACATTGAATTACAAGTGTGAGGAAGACCTAATTTATTCCCATAGAGCTAAAGAATAAATATAAATGATGATAAAATTGTAGCTTGTTTGATCCCTCACTATATAAATGAATTACCATCCATTAGACAATAGAGTCTACAATTGGAAATAATGAAAAGATATAGATGGCAATTGAATTCTAATAGAACAATATATGTACACATACAATACCAAAGAAATCAAATATATGAGTTTCATGGATTTTCTTCAACGATGACATGCTCTTAATACTATAGTGTGCATAAGGCTATGAGTAGTTGTCTTGAGTCTACCTTAAATTGCAATTAAGTTATATAAGCATTAATAAATGTAACTATATAAGTTAGATTGGGTGACATTCAAGGCATAATCATGGCATATGTAGGAGGTAGTCATTAGTTGTTATCATCATATTGAGTATTGTGTTCTTCTTAAAGAATATTGAAGCTATCCCTCTCAAAGTGACAATATTTGGCTTAAAAGGTCAAATTAGGAAGCACGTGTATCTCTCTCAAATTGAAGAATTTTTCCATGCTTTTTGAAGTGTCTCTTAAAGATCATTTAAAGCTACTATGTTCTATATTTGAAGCATTTTGGAGTTGATCTAGAGGTACGATGTTACTATATTTCTACTAAGTTCACTTGCAAGGCTACTAATGAATTCCTTGGAGAGTTTTTTGAGATGTGAGATATAGGTCCAGTTAAGTAACATTTAAAAGTTAGATTAATTTGATTTATTTGGAGTAGTTTATTGTGAAAAATATTTTGGTTTCATCATGGTGAGGCCTACAATAAGAGGAAAATATAATCTTATCACAACTTGAAAAATCCAAACAAGGATGATATACTAATTGAGGAAATTCATTCTATTTATCTATTGAGTCTATCAAGGAAGAAAACATCAAGATTTAGCATAATATTTTATTATTATCAAAATGAATTGATTCTCTTATGAGTTATGTGGAATCTAAGGAATATTTTTCACATAATAATAATTGGGAAGAAGACATGTCTTTGAAGGGTGTTGGTGTAAATAAATATTCATCATGGATATTATTACACTTTACTTAAGTTAACTTAGGATAATACATCTCTTCATAGTTTCCATTTGAGACACTTAGGGAAGTGTGCACATAGGGATATAGCTTGTAGGAGAAATTCCACTTTTTGTGGTCTTATTTTTCTGTTACACTCCACATTCGGTGAGTCATCCACCTCTTGTGGAGTATTATATTATTTCTCCTACCTACCCCTAGTATTTCTTACCTACCCTTGTTTCTCATTGAGCCACATGTCATGATTGTGTGCGCGTACATCCATATGGCCTTGCCTATATAAGCAGGCTCATATTCATTGTATTGGTTAATCTAGTTGATCATTTGCATATTGATGAGAATACAATGTGTTCTTGTCATACTTTCATCTCTCTTTTATGCTTTTCAATGTGCCCTTGAGCTTGGCTAAATCTCACAAAGGGACATGATCCTTTTAGAACTAACTTGGATGTCAAAATGGGTCATCACCCAAATAATTCAATAGCTACCATTCACATGGCATCTCACAAGCCATTACCATTAAAATATCGAGAAACTTGCTCAGCATCCTCTTCAACATGACCAGCTCATATGTTCAGCTGCTAAAACTCTTCGGTGTATTCCTCCACACTACTCTCCTATTGCTTCAATTTTTGCATCTTCTTGAATAGACTAATTTCATAGTTTTGCAACAAGAATTTGGACTTAAGCTTTTCTACCATCTGATCCCATGATCAAATTTTAACTTTCCCTCTTCGTTGTCTATCCGTTTGCACATGATCCCACCATAGGGATGCATGGCCCTTCAACTTCGTGTGGGCAAACTTAACTTTCTGCTCCTTTTCAATGTTCTCAAACTCTAAATATTTATCCATTTCGTTGATTCAATCCAGCAATTCTTCAACATTCAATCCCCCTTTGTAAGTTTTAGGATCAACCTGGAGCTTAGTGCTCACTTTAGTGAGAGCTCTGAGGAATCTTTCCTCTCTAGGATCTAGTCTAGGTTATTGTACCTCTTCATCTCCCTCATTGACTTGTTCTTCTTCATTGTCACTAATCTCCTCTGCACAAACTCCTCTTCTTTGAGCCATTTTCATGGTGTCCATTCATGCAATAAGACCTCTAATTGCCTATAGAAGCTCAGGCTCCTCACCTCTGGTTCTTCTTCTTCTTCAACTCCATCCTCTTTAAGCCATGTTGCTTGTAGGTCTTCTTCTTAGCACAATGAACCTACTTTGATACCACTTAATGCAGAACAAAACCTCTAAGTCTTATCAAATGAAGAGGGATTGGAGCCAAACCAAAATAAAATTAATTACTTTGAATATTTTAACAAAGATACAACATAAGAAGGACACCTTCACACACACAATAAGTTACAGAATGATTTTCTAATTCCATTGATTTGGAATTTGTCACACACTCTCTCTAAGGAACAATATCTCTCTGTTCCATGAATCAACTCTCTCTATTAAAAAATTCCTATTCTACTTCCCCAATATGAAGCTTCCTCTACCGTGAGGATTCCCAACAAAATAAAAACCTGCCTTTGTTTTCCTCTTACACTACCGTTGCTTCCTTCAGACATATGAGCTGCCTTTTGAATCCAAAAAATCTCCTTACTGGATTATGTGTTGCCACTATCGTTGCTTCCTTCAGACATATTTCCCTTCTGACAGCCTCCAAAATTAGGCGCACAACAGATTAAATGATCCACCCCTACCATGCAGCCTCCACTTCATGAAATACACTAAGAAAAGTTTTAGCCGTTACAAATCTAGAATAATCCAAGATAAGGAAAATGTAACCCCCACCTGCAAAGGAAAACACCAAACAAGAAACTGAAATCCAACATTAAACCAAATTCAAAATTTAGGATGAGGGGAACAAGTCCACCGGTATGCTCCGGCATCAGTATATGACAACTATAGCGACGTCAAGTTTAATATTCTTTGTAAAGACAAAAACCCGTCTACTCCAACCGTTGTGCATGAAATTAAAATCAATGATTTAATAGAAGAATGTGCAACAGTTGTAGCATCCAAGCAATGATCATATTCAAATGTAGAAAATAAAATAAGTTTAAAAAACCAAGGCATATATGGCTCAAATGTCACACCTGTAATTTGACATTGTCATGTTCATGGTGGACACACTAAATCTAGTTTTTGAAATTCTATCAATAATGGAGAGTATAAAGCAATTTGAAAAAGTATTCCTCCCTTGAAATAGTAAAATAGAAGCAAAGGTAAAAGGACAACCCTATTTGACAATCTTCAGTGTTTCGATGATGTGTGCAAGATGTTTGGTAAAATGTCAGAGATAAATTTTATCACATGGAACACACTCATGGGAGGATGTGTACATAATGGAGTCTTAGAAGAGGATCAAAAGCTGTATGAGGAGATACCTCAATGGGACATTGTTGCTTGGATCATGATGGTTGTTGGTTAGGCACAGAATGGGTATGTTGATAAGGCAACAGACCTGTTTCAAAAAATGCCAAAGAGAAATACGGTTTCGTGGAAAGAAGTGATTGTTGGATATGCACAGAATGGGAAATTTGAAGTCTCTAAATCTTTTTCAAACAAATACAACTGACTGGTTTGAAGCTAAACTCAATTACCTTTCCTAGTGTTCTTCCTGCATGGTCAACACAACAAGCAGGTTCATGGAGGAATAATAAGGATGGATAAGAGACATACAACTTTGTGAGCAGTTGGCAAAGAACAAAGATGGGGTTAAAGATGAGGAAATTCAAATGGCCACATGATCCCTCATGCCAGATGCCATGGATGTGGACTGTTGGACACTGTTACAGGCCGCATCATACCAACACCCTCTATTTTCCTTCAGACTATCTAAATATTTATTGCTTATAGACAAGGGTTTGATTGCTTATCAAATCGATGTGCAGTGATGTGCAGTGATCATTCAATGGTGGAAATTGTCTTAAAAAATGTTTTAATGATCTATAATGTATTTTGGTGGATTGTTTTTCCACACTAAATGTAAATTCAATGTATTTTGAATGTAGCTAGGGTTTTGTAACCGACCTAGTTGGAAAGTGTATTTAGGTCTAGTTGGAGAAAAGATTTTGTGTTGGTGGTTTTAGAAGAAGAGTGTGCCAAACTAGATTAAAGTGTATGTCTATGTGAAGTAGAGTTGTGCTTAAAAACATCTGTACTAGCAAGTAAAGAGGTGTTGTGATCAAATAATTTGCCTTGTTGTTCCCTAACAGTTATAGTAGTTTGAAATACCTTAACCAGGTAGATCCTAACAGGTCTTATTTATAAATCCCTTCACCGGGTGGCTCATTAGTTTGAGTTTAAAAGCCTCTAACAAGGTTACTCTTAATAGAGCTAAGGCTAAATCCCTTTGATGAATAATGATGAACAATTAGTACCAAAATGGTACTGAGAGGGGGGGGTGAATTAGTATAGGCAAAAACTTTTCCAACAACTCAAACAGCAAAGAAACCACTTAACTGAAAAATAGTATCACTGATCTAAGACAGGATACAACCGGTAAAACACAGAATGACTATGACAAACATAAACCGGTTAACACTTAGATCTTCACTTCTCCTAACATCTTCTTTTCACTTCACCCATATACATAAAAAAGTAATACATCATCTAAAATCTAATGATCACTGGACTAACATGCATTACCACTTAACAAAAAATATTGAAGCATCACATGAAAACATCACGTGGAAACCAAATTGGGAAAAACCACTGTGGGGATGAATACCCACAAGCCTATTAGGAGCCTATTAGGAGCCTACTCTGGTTAAAGACTTTTACAATGGGTTCTGCTAGGAATTGATCCTACTAGGGATCACCCAGTTAAGGAATGGCTAAATACCCGGTTAAAGGTTAGAACCCTGTTAAAGGTTACCTCGCAAGAGGATTTCAAGAACTCATTGAATTGATCACCCTAATAAAGGATTTACACAGGAGCCTGTTAAAGCTACCCGGTTAAGGGATTTCAAATTGTTGAAATGGTTAGAAGTCAATAGGTAAATCACTAATTTGATAATAGCACACAATGCCAAGGCAGATCCTCTTTATCTCTTTTGCTTCTGCAATCACACTCTGCAGGTATATACACACTTCTCTGGTCTAGCAAGAATCAGGTATCTCTTCACTTGGATACACACATAACATTTGCCAACAACCCCAACATGAAAAAATTATCAACCTTATAGAAAATAGATAGGTTGGTAGCATAAACCCTAAACCCTAAACATTTAGGTTTATCAATTCAGTCAGTTCAATCCTGACCATTAATCACACTACATTGAATACAATATTATTGAATAGATCTCAAGATGTTCTCCAATGTTCATTCTTTGCCGCTTTTGGAAGCTGATAACCCATCATGTGCTCTCCACCATTTACAGGGACTTCGCACATTCCTGAGGTAGATAGGATCAATCTCCATGCAAGATACTTCATGCACACAACGTTGACATGGCAACATGATCTGATCATCATAACAATGCTAACTCATAACAAAATGTCATTGGTCGAGTCACACAAACTTGAAATGCATCAATCGAAAACCCTGAAGCTGAGACTACCAACTGATAGTCATAACAAATGAAACCCCAATAGCAGTTCACATTCCAACATATCGGTTCACCATTTTGCATATACGGGTTCTCATTCCAACATACCACTTCATACTTTCACATATATTGGTTCACACATCAACATATTGACATCAATGACAACATACAATATCATCATGTCATTCAACTTTGTTCATATGCCAACAATCTCCCCCTTTAGCATTGATGGCAATATACAAAGATATCTCTCTGCTTCACATCTTTCTCCCCAATATTGTAGATATCTTCTCCGCTTCACATCTTCTCCCCCTAAGGAGTAGCATCCTTCAACACACCAATCCTGAAAAAAGATTTGTCAATGCAATACCTGACTGATGTGTAACATACACCTTTAGTTTACCTCTTGAAGGGGAAACACCCCCAATTCACCTCTCAAATAGGTAAATGTAGCCTTCGATAAAGGCTTGGTGAATATGTCTACTAACTGCTCCTTACTAGAAACATGTTCCAATACAACCTCTTTGTTCTGAACCTTCTCCCTCAAGAAATGATACTTGAGCTTGAAGTGCTTGGTTCTAGCATGCAAAACCGGATTCTTGGAAATATTAATTGCACTTGTGTTGTCACAGAAGATACTCACTGGTTCAGATACAGGAACTTTGAAACCACTTAACACATGCTTCATCCATATTGTCTGAGTACAGTTCATGAATGCTGCAATATATTCCACTTCTATTGTAGACTGAGAGATACAACTCTGCTTCTTACTCATCCATTCGACTAGTCTACCACCAAGAAAGAATGCACCACCGGTTGTGCTCTTTTGGTCATCCACATTGCCAGACCAATCAACATCTGTAAACACTCTGAGGTTGAAATCATTACTATATGGATACCACAATCCATAGTCAATAGTTCCCTTTAGACATCTAAGAATCTGCTTAACTGTTACCAAGTGGGATTCTCTTGGACTTTTCTGGAAATGTGTAGTAATGCCCACTGCATGTGCAATGTCTAGTCTGCTATGTACTACATAGTGCACCTTACCAATCATTGATTGGTATTCCTTCTCATTAACCAACACTGAGTTATCTTTTTTTGACAGTTTATATCCAGTCACCATCATTGTACCAACTGGTTTGTTGTCTTCCATGCCAAAGGTCTTCAACACCTCTTTGACATACTTGGACTGAGTGATAAAGATACCACCTTTCAGTTGTTGAATCTGTAGTCCAATGAAGAACTTAATCTCCCCTATAAGTGATATCTCAAACTCCTTCTTCCTTTCATCTACAAGATCATGACTCATCTTGTCATCTCCACCAAAAATTATGTCATCAACAAATACTTCACAGATTAGAATCTGATCTCCTTCTGACTTCAAGTAGATATTCCTATCTTCACTTGTTCTTTCAAATCCAATCTTCACAAGATGGGAGTGTAAGTGTTCATACCATGATCTAGGTGCCTACTTCAATCCATACAAGGCTTTGTATAGCCAACATACCATGCCACTTTTCTCTGATAGGGAAAACCCATCTGGTTGCTCTATATACACCTCCTCTTCAAGTATTCCATTCAGGAATGCAGATTTTACATCCATTTGATATACTTTGAATCCCTTGAAGGCTGCATATGCATGAAGCATACAAACCCCTTCCAATCTAGGTACCAAGGACCATGTACCATTCTTTTCTATCTAGTCAAGTTCCTCTTCCATTGCCTTGATCCAGTCTTCATCTTTATGTGCCTCTTTAAATGTTTTAGGCTCAAATTCAGAGATCATGCAAGAGTTTTCTCTGACCTTCCTTTTTGTAAGAATTCCTACATCCTTGTCTCCTATGATCCACTTTGGATCATGATTTAGCTTTACATATCTAGGTATGATCTTAACAGGTTCCTCATGCTTTTCTTCTTCATCCTCATCTTCATCAACATCAGCATCTACTGATGTAGAAGCAATGTTACTGGTACTTGGCTATTTTGCAACCGGTTCCCAGAAGGTTACAACCGGTTCATCTACCACTTGCTCATTGCCAATTTCCTCAGGTTTCTCAAAAGTTTCATCAGCTCTTACATTGATACTTTCAACAATTTTTAGAGTCCTATTGTTGAAACACTTGAGAGCTTTACTCTTGGTGGAATATCTTAGGAATATTCCTTCATCAAATTTTAGTGTTCACTCCTCTTGATATAACACTTGCTACCAAACACTCTAAAGTAGCTTACTACAGGAGTCTTACTAGTCCAATACTCATAAGGTATTTTGTCCTTACCTTTCTTGATGAGTACCTAGTTCATTGTGTAGACTACAATGCTCACCACTTCTCTCCAAAAAGTGTGAGAAACTTTTCCTTTGATCAACATTGTTGTGGCTGCTTCAACTACATTCTGGTTGTTCCTTTCTATTAGGCCATTCTGCTATGGAGTCCAGGGGGCAGACAGTTGCCTCTTGATGCCATTCTCTTCATAGTACTTGATTCTTATTCCATATTGTTGACTGGTCTCTCCTTCAACCATCCGCATGTCTTCAAAATTTTCTCTAAGGCTCTCTTCCTTGGCTTGTTTCACATGCTCATCACCACCATAGATATTCTCTAGAGTATCCCATACTTCTTTGGGATTGTCTTTATCCTGAACATCAATAAACTCAATGTTAGATAGACTACTGATTAGGGCTTCCATGACTTTCTCATTGTATTCAATGTTAGGTAGACTACTGATTAGGGCTTCCGTTAAACACATTGCATTGAATACAATAGTCTTGAACAGATCTCAAGACGTACTCCAACATTCATTCTTTGCTGCTTTAGGAAGATGATAACCCATCACGTGCTCTCCACCATTTACAGGGACTTCGCACATTCCTGAGGTAGATAGGATCAATCTCTATGCAAGATTCTTCATGCACACAATGCTAACATGGAAATATGATCTGATCATCATAACAATGCTAACTCATCACAAAATGTCATCGATCAAGTCACACAAACTTGAAATGCATCAACCAGAAACCCTGAAGCTGAGACTACCAACCGGTAGTCATAACAAATGAAACCCCGATACCAGTTCACATTCCAACATACCAGTTCACCATTTCGCATATATCAGTTCTCATTCCAACATACCATATACCAGTTCTCATTCCAACATAACACTTCATACTTTCACATATACCAGTTCACACTTCAACATATTGACATCAATGAAAACATACAATATCATCATGTCATTCAACTCTATTCATATGCCAGCGATCTCCCCCTTTGGCATTGATGGCAATATACAAAGATATCTCTCTGCTTCACATCTTTCTCCCTAATATTGCAGATATCTTCTCCACTTCACATCTTCTCCCCCTTTCAAGCAATGCCAAATTGGAGGCACAAATAGCTATGATCCAGTATGCTTCTCCCCCTAAGGAGTAGCATCCTTCAACACACCAATCCTGAAAAATGATTTGTCAATGAAATACCTGATTGATGTGGAACATACACCTTTCGTTTACCTCTTGAAGGGGCAGCACCCCTAATTCACCTCTCAAATATGTAAATGTAGCCTTCGGTAAAGGTTTGGTGAATATGTCTGCTAACTACTCCTTACTGGAAACATGTTCCAATACAACCTCTTTGTTTTGAACCTTCTCCCTCAAGAAATGATACTTGAGCTTGAAGTGCTTGGTTCTAGCATGCAAAACTAGATTCTTGGAAAGATTAATTGCACTTGTGTTGTCACAGAAGATACTCATTGATTTAGATACAGGAACTTTGAAACCACTTAACACGTGCTTAATGCATATTGTCTGAGTGCAATTCATGAATACTACAACATATTCCACTTCTACTTTAGACTGATAGATACAACTCTGCTTCTTACTCATCCATGAGACTAGTCTACCACCAAGAAAGAATGCACCACTAGTTGTGCTCTTCCGGTCATCCACATTGCCAGCCTAGTCAACATCTGTAAACACTCATCGTTGAAGCTTTCCAAATTACTAGTGTTGCATGTACAAATATATATTTGGAGTGGATTGCAGAGGATTATGGAAAATACAAAGGTTTTATCAAGAAGAATGCAATGCCCAGATACATGCCTAGGGTGAATAGGAAACCGATTATAATTCCAGATAGTATCGAACCACTATTTGACATCACACCTTTCCACCATTATATGCATTGTACAATCTATAGATTATGCAAAGTGTTGGGTTTTGATGGAGATTGAACAGTGACAGTTGAATTACCGATGATGGCTATGGACATTCAACACCCAGATATTAACAAAGATTACAATTATGTGGGCTATGTGGTTTAACACATTCATAATTTTCTAGTTGAAATTCAGAGTGGTGCACCCAACCCTACATTTAAGAATTATTCATTGTTGATGCATTTAATCTTGTTCTATAATGTTGAGTTCATGGATAAAGAATTGGATATTTTCAAAGAAGAAATGGGTGTCCTAATGCCAATACAAAGATGGACCCAGGTTTGGGATAGTAGTTCTCCCCATTCTTCTTTCCTTTTCTTTGAAAATTGGATTTTTTTTCCAATTATGGAAATGCTAGGAATAAATAGGGAAAGATTGTCAATTCATATTAGGAGAGTTTTGAGACCTTACCAGTATGTTCCAAACTAGGGGGACTTTTCCTTTTTTGATAACTTTACTATGATTAGAGTCTATGGGTGTCCTCAGCCTCAACATATTTTACCAAAATTTGTTCCAATTAGGATTGCTTTTATGGAGTTTATTTGGCAATTGACCCTAGTTGAAAAAGAAGACCTTGAGAAACACAGGAAGGGTTCTCTTCTTCCTAGGCTTTGGGTTGTGTCTAATTTTACCATTGGTAGGAATTCCTTTGATGAAGTAAACAATTTCCTTCAAAAGTAGAGGTTGGTTAATGTTGTGTCTAGATTCTATGATCCTGAGCAATTTATTAAATGTGCATTGCAAAAAATGATACCTTGAGTCACAATAAAGGATCATGAACCATTGGATGATGAAGATGTGGTTAGAAATTTCTTGAGAAAAGAGGAAGGATAAGAAAGGACAAGAAAATGGAAAAATTTGATGAGAGTTGAACAAGAATTGAAGGTTCTTGACCCTAGTTTCTCAGGTTTTTGCCCTGATAACCCGTACTTGGAAAGGATTAAAAGAATGTTGAGTTTATATAAAACTTTGATGGAACAAATGCCTTAAATTTCAGAAGTGGCTTCTCAGTAGCAAGACCCCCAAGATGGACAATATTCAGATGGCAAGAGGCCACTTATTGTGTCTATTGAAGATGTAGAGAATGGGGATGAAGTTCAATCTAGTCGAGTGCCACCTGCAAAGAAACAAAAAACCAAAGAGGTCGATGCAATTGTGAGGAGAGACCCTACTAGAGCAATTGTTATAGAACAAGGACACTACTTTCACCAAATAAGGACAAATCTAAAAGAAGTAGGGAAGAATGGAGAATAGGGAGAAACAAACAAAGCCCTTGCTCAAGGCTTTGATGAGTGTTTGATGTTGTCAAATGAGTTCATGAAATATGATGACTTTATTAAGTCAGATGCATTTAAAAGTTTTTTGACAAGGTTGAAACAAAATCAATTAAGACAAAATCTTATTATAGAGGAAGGAAATATAGAAAAGAAAGAGGAGATCATCAAGGCACTGTAGGAATATGATCCTGACAGGGAGAAAATATATGTGGAACAGGCAAGACAATTGATTAAGAGTATTGGTATGATTATGATGCTTGACTGGGATATCCAGTCTATTTTTATTATTGATCTGATTAGGAAGCAAGTGGACCCAATGTTTAAAATTGAATTTGAAATTGGAGATATAATAAGAGGATCAGAATTTAATCCTAAGTCAAAGACACTTGATGCTTGGTCTTTGGCCCCTTCCACTCAAAAGCCCCACCTTCTAAATATCCAAGTAGAAAGAAAGCTGACAAAATGATCTAGAATTTGCAAAACACAAGTGACATGGAGATTGCCTCATTTTTTACTCAAGTTTCTTTCATGAATTTATCAAAAATAGAGGATTTGTCAAGAAGATACACAGAAACATATAGCCAATTGATTGCGTTATCTAAAAAATATAAAGAGACATTGATGAAGAAGGGTGCTCTAGAGGAAGAGTTAGTGGAGTTGAAAGAAAAATGCAAATGAGCCCCCTCCAATACAAATTACATAACAAGTACAAGAAATACCAATTGATGTGACAACAAAAATGGAGGAATACATAGAGAAAATTAAAAATCTTGAAAAGGAACAAAATGTTAAGGCTATCTCTATTGTGTTAGGAATTCTAAAACACAGGATTAATATATTGAAAGCAAAATTGATGGTAGTGCATGATTTGCACATTTCTTTGAAAGAGGCAAGTAAAATATCCTCTGAGGTTGTCTCTTTTCTTGGACCTTTGTTCAATGTTTGGTCAGGAAGAAGCATATTAATGGATAAGCTAGATACTGCAATGATGTATAGTGATGAGTTCCCTCTCAAGATCAGTGATACTAAAGATATGGTGGAGGTAATGAATGTAGCTTATGCATTTTTCATAGTGAAGGATGTGCTTATAAATAAAAAATTGCAGACATTTGGGGAAGGTTATAGTAAATTGGTGCCTTCAATTTATGGTATTAATGGAGAATTTAAATTAGTTTTTGATTGGACAAATGAATTTGATTTGATTCTGGAGGAAGAAGAAATAATCAAGCATATAGATGATCAGGTTGATGTTGATTTCCTTAACGATATGCTTGATTTACTTTTCAAGGTTGAGGTTTACCATGCAAATTTTATTGTTGAGGCCAAGGCAGTTACAGATGCTAGATGGATGGATTCAATTGCAAAGTTGGAAGAGGTAAAGGCATTCAGTTGGCCAATAGACAAAGAGGTGGACAGGTGGCAAGCCATGCTAAAGCAAGAGAAGAAATGTCAGGTTGCTACCCAAGATTCCTCAAAGTAATTTTAAGCTTGTTGAATCCTCATCTTATAAAAGGATTCCAAGATTAATTTGAGAGGGATGGCCACTTTTTTTTTTATCAGTAGAGAGGGATAGTCAGTTGGCCACTTTTATTGATGTTGAAAACTTTAATATAGTTATAATAGTTCATCTGTTCAAGAATTTGATAAGTGCATACTTGAATCACATTTTGAATTTACTTTCTGATATCATTATGAATATAATATCAATATCATTTGTAGTTTGAAATCTTCACATAATTGCCTTTGTGTTGAATTTATGTTTTCACTGTGAATTGAATGGTCAAGGGTTTTTCAATTTACATGTCTACAAGGAAAATTATGGAATTGTTCTAGGATTTCTTTTTGGGAAAGAATTAAAGTTCTTGGGGCAATTTCAGTGAAAACATTTTTTTAAATACAAATCTGATGATTATATCATTTGTATGAATCTGGGTTATGTATGTAATGGCATATTCATTCCTATTTATCTAAAAATGAATCTTAATGAAGTTTATTATCAGGTTGTCTTTGAATTGTAAGTGACTCTATGCCCTAGGATAAGGCACTAGTCTATTGTCTTGATGTTGTCTTGGTGAAGTGACCTTCCAATTATAATAGTTGATTCATTGTGGGTGAATATGTTTTCTTGTTTGCCTTTGATTATGAAAGTGTGATTTGTCTATAACATCTATCATGGAATTGTATCCTCAAAAGATAGTCCCTTTAATTGAGTTGCATGCATTTTTTACTAGAATTATGTTGTTTTCCTATCTATTGTGGTGTTTGATACTTTCATTCTTAATACTCTTATGATTGTATATGCTATGGATGTTTATGTAATATATATGGAGGTGTGAACATTCAATATTACATGTATCTTATCCATCAGTATGTTCAGCAAGTTTTCTCAGACCTCAAAACCCTCTTCCCGTAAGTAATCCACCCACCAATTACAATGAGGTGAATCCTTAATATGATTCCAAACTAACATAAATTATGTATTCCCGGGCATAATAGGAAGCATTAAATGAAAAATTACATACACCATAACAATGCAACAAATAGATCAGAATAAAATTACTACTTCCGTCGACCATCACAAAATAAATTTATATATAACTCCTTCAAGAAGCTGCATAAAGATTGACAGTAAATGCTTTTCATTTGCTCTATAAATGACTATACAACTTCCTCCCTTCACCTAGAGTCTAGAATCACTACTGGAACTAGAAAAGGAACCCCAAAGGCACCAGAATTTTGGATTCTCGGAACCCTTAAGAGAACCCCCAAAAGGAACCCTTCTAATGGCCTTGATTTCCCTTTTTATAGAAGAAAAGGGAGCAACAAGCTTCAGGCCAAGAGACACATTTCAACAGAACATTTACTCTCAAAAATTAGGCCTAAAAGGCCATATGCAAAATTATGTTACAAAAATATTCTTTATCCATGTGTTGGCCGTGAATCAAAAAATTCAACTGAAAATTGGTAGAAGAAAAACTGCTTGAGCCACGCCATTATCACCCTGATGCCTTCAAATGGAATGTAAGATGTTACATTCTATCCAATAGATCATTTCCCTCCTTAGAAGGGATATAGGGACCTGGCAAGAAGTAAAGTCACCCCTAAAACTTAAAATAGAGGATGAAGCCTTCATTCCCAGGAACAGATAAAATGGAAAGAGGAGCTTAAGCCTACATGCCCACGATTAGGGAAAGTGGAAACAAGAGCTTTAGGGTAAATGTAATATGTTGGGGAGGGGTTGCATCTTCCATGTTATCACAAAGATGACTAGCTTCTATTCCCTACCCAAACAAATCCTTCTTTCATTCCTTTGCGGGCTCATTCTTCAAACCCCCTGCAATCCTGTGGCAAAGTAGAAGCAGAGGATGTGCCATGCTTGGCCTTTATTGATAAGAAAAGGCTTTCACACCCCCTCTAGTAATCCTTCTCACTTTCATAACCCCTCTGACAATAAAAAAAACTCACACAGGAGAAAACAAAAAAACACCCATTTGGTATCACAGAGCACACAACAACTCCATGCATGATCCTACTCAAACATAATCTTCCTTTCTGAGGAAAAAACAATTCTCTAAAAATGAAAAATATTTATTTTCTCTTCTACCAATTAAGTCACCACTCCATTATATTTATAAATTTTTAACTCTTCATCTGGTGATGCTCATTCACATGAAAAATCATCATTTTGGTGCTTTCCAACATGACTATAGACTCTAGAAGTCTTGCCTATCAAATCCACTGCATCCTGCTAAGGCTCATCTTATGTGAATGATTTTATTCTAATTTTATTCCTTCTTGATTGTACAAATTCTTCTTCAGAATCACTGACAACAAGTAACCTCTGATTTCTTAGAGAAATCCATGATCTCCCATCTCTAACTCAAAAGTTATCCAATCCTTTTATGCCTCTGAAACCATTTTCCTTGCTTGTCTAATCAACCTCAACTTAGGAGAAACCTTCAAACTAGTACCTCAGGAATGAGTCGGCATCCAAGCCTTAAAACTTCCTTGTACATATTAGCTTGCCACCATAGTTGTTGCTATCTCTGATGTTTGTTTAATGTTAGCATTTTTAGGTCATGAACTAGTGACCAGATAGTTTGGGGTTAAGTTTTATGGTTATCGCCAACTTGCAAGGTAAAATGTCTGAAGACGTGATCAAGCCGAGAGCTGGCGACAAGTTGGTTTGGTTTACATCATGAGGTCTCTAGCTTTTAGGGTGTTAGCATTTTATGTTAGCAAGCTAGAGATTATTAATGAAATTGCTTTGGTCATGAGGTCTCGGCTTGGTCTGATGTCATACATTATAGCCACAAGTAACTCATTTCATACAGTTGTCACTGGCTCTCATGTTTATTTAATGTTAGCATTTTAGGTTGCACGCTAGCTAGATAATTTGTGGTTAAGTTTTCTGGTTATTGCCAACTTGCAAAGTTAAATGTCTGAAGACTTGATCAAGTCACGAGCTTGCGAGTGAAGTGCTAGCGGCTAAGAGATAAACAATTTTATGTTGGCGAGTATGCGACAAGGGTTAAAGTTACAACTATCTCCAAGTCCCTACGGTGATGAGGACTTAACATTTTGTGGTCGAGAATTGGCGAGTGGTGGTTCAGTTGCCCTTAGTTGCTAGATCTTGAGGTTATGAAGGCTTAGCATTTTCAGCTTGCGAGTTGGAGATAGAGTCATAAGGGCTTGTCTCTAGGTCGTGAGATTTTCTAATGGGAAGTCTTTCAAGTAGAGGGTTGACGACTATGTGCAATGTGTTTTAATGACTTGATGGGGACTGCTGAGGTGCCATTTTTTTTTTTACGTTTTGGAAAAAGGTTGAAATTGCCAATATATTTTTTTAATGGTTTGAAAATAGCTTGAAATCACGAATATATTTTTTTAATGGTTTGAAAATAGCTTGAAATCGCCAATATTTTTTTTTTATGGTTTGAAAATAGCTTGAAATTGCCAATATTTTTTTTATAGTTTGAAAATAGCTTGAAATTGCTAATGCAAATATTTTTTCTGTTTTTAAAAACATTACAATTTGCCCATGCAAAATTTTTTTGGTTTTAAAAACATTACAATTCGCTAGGATTTTTTGCAAACTTTGAGCGATCACGAATGATTCACCAATGGAGATTATTATTTTTTCTCCGTAAATAGCAAAATTTCACCAGTAAAATTAAAATTTTCCTCGGCAATTATACACCTTTTGCTAGGTTTTTACACCTTGTTCGAGGGGGGGTTTCTTAAAGTTTTCCCTGATAATAACTAACTAAGAGTCAAGAGGCATCCATAGGGTTATGATTATTGAAGTAAAAAGATTATGTAAGAAGATAAATCAAGGAAAAGGAAGGACAATTCAATGTAGATAATTATTTATGTTTCCTTCAAGGAATTATGAACTCTACAATATTGAGGATAAAACACCTTGTACATAAAAATATTCAAGGATAAAAACCCTTAATTTCTTCATCAAGTTAGAGGATGAAAACTCTTAACTTTAGCAAAAATATTTCAAGCCATTTTTTATTAAAAAAATAGCTACAAATTGTAAGAAGGATTGTAATAGATATTCAAAATTAAGTTTTATATTTTTAAAATAATATTATAAATTATAAACATAAAAATGTATCAAAATTATAGTAAAATAATATTTGTAAATAAATGTAAATATGGGATATCTATTTAAAGAAAAAAATAGGGAAATTATATAAAGTGATATTACAAATGGTATTAGAGATTTGATCATACTAGTCTGTAGTATAAAGCTAACATTTGGATGCCTTCTAGCAAAAGAGATTTGAAGATCTACAAAAGGAAGAAGACATGGATCTTATTAAAGAGTTATTGTACAAATGTGAGGCCCCCATAATTATGATGACTAGAAAAGGTTGTCAAAAGATTTAAGAGTGGGTATTCCCTTTTATGAGTATTTGAAGGTACTTAGGTACCAATATCTGAACAAAAGAGACCTATATAACTACATAAGAAGGTCAGAAATAAAGAAGAAGAACCAATATTGGGTTTTCAAATGGTGCCAATAATTCGGGCCAGGCATGAAAATTATTACTAGAATGTTAGGGCATTAACACCCCTAACAAAAGATGCCTAATCAAGTCTCAGATTGAGAATTATGGGACAAATATCACTCTAATTTAGGAAATGAAATTCTCAAATTTGTCTAATTCTCAATCTTTTTCGAAATAAAAAAACTATAAATATATTGCATCTCAATCTATTGGTGCCGCTAATGGGATTGCTCTATTATGGAAGGAGTCTAGTGTTAAGACCTTTTTAGTGTTGTGTCAAGGGAAATTTTATTCAAGCCCATTCTCAAACCTTAAATTATGCCTTTGAGTTGATCTCAGTGTATGGTCATTCCTCAACGATGGGCAAGAAACTTCTTTGGGAGTCCATCTCTTTGTCTTTGGCCACCCTTCCTGATGTTCCTTTCATTATTGGAGGATATTTTATTGTTGTTATTTCTATTAGGGACAAGGTGGGAGGCATCATTCCTTTATTAAAGATGATGCAAGATTTTAATGAATTTTTAGGGAACAATGATCTAAAAGATTTTGTGCCATCAAATGGTAATGTCACCTAGACAAATAGGAGTGGATTTCTTTATATTAATGAGTGTTTGCATAGGTGTTTGGTTAATCCAACATGGTGTACATGTTTGGTCTTCACCAAACAAAAATCCTCCTCTTGATGAGATTTGATCATTTTTTCCTTTCTAGTTGAGGTCCCTCTTTCCCCATTAAAATTCAAATCAGCAGGTTGATTCCAGTTTTAGAAAATGTGTTTTAGGGATGTGTCTTTTTTGCCACAACTTCAGGTATGTTCGACGAATGCACCTTTTTTCCAAGATTCTAGGATGTATTAGTTCTACAAGAATTTACATTGGCTGAAAGATCAAATCAAAGTTTGGAACTTTACAATTTTTAAAAACATTTTTAAGGAGAAGGGCGACCTAGTACCAAAAATTGCAGACCTTAATGAGAGGATAATTTAGTCTAGTATCAATGAGTAGTCATATAGTGATTAGATCTAGCTTAATATACAATTGCAAGAAGTTATTTCAAGAGAAGAAATTTATTGGAAGTAGAAGTCTAGGGAAAGTTGGTTGTGTGAGGCAGATAGAAACACAAAAATATTTTATTCATCAGCTAAGATGAAAAGGGTTTCTAACTTCATCAATCATATTAAGAGTTATTCAGGTCATATCATGACAACTAGAGAAGACATACAAGAAGAGGTAGTTACCTTTTTTTCTTCTTTCTTTGCATGCCCAAATGATATGCCAGATGAAATCAAGTTGAAATCTGAGGAATTGATTCAAAATATTCCAATGCTAGTTTCAAATCAAGATAACCTAGATTTTCTAAAGCCATTTTCATTGGAAGAAATTAGGCAAGTTGTTTTTGGCATGCAACCTGACAAGGCCTCGGTTCCTAATGGGTTTAGAACGTTATTTTTCCATTAATGTTGGGGTTTCTTAAGGACTGATGTTTGGACAGTGGTTGAGGAATCTAGGAAAAGTGTTTGCATGTTGAAGAAATTCAACACCACACATATTGCTCTAATTCCTAAGCTGGCTATCACTTCCTCTTTTGTACACTTTAGACTAATTTCTCTATGTAATGATATTTACAAAATCATAACAAAGGCAATCTCAGTTAGATCATCCATTTCGCAACAGCAAGGTGGATTTGTTCCAGGTAAGGAAACATGAAAAGGGGCTTTAATTTTTCATGAAAAAAATCACCTAATCTCAATTCATAAGTTGGAGTCTATGATTATTAAACTTGATATGACGAAGGCTTATGACATCGTGAATTAGCAGTTCATCCATCAAGTTTTAGTCAAATTTGGCTTTTGAAAAATTTGGTGTAAATGGATCCTATCATGTATCTTGGGAACCAGATTTTTTGTCATCATTAATGGGAGGCTAACTGGTTTTTTCTCATCCTCTCAGGGAGTTCACCAAGTTGACACTCTTCACCCTTTTCTATTCATTAATAATGGCAGAGGCTCTTATTAGAAAAATTATCGATTTTTATAGCCATGGTTTATGGAAAGGAATTGTATTTGGTTGTTAAGCTAGTTCTTGGGATGTATTGTGATGTTTCAAGTCAAAAAATTAATGCAACTAAATCTAAAGTATTTCTTTCATTGATCTCCTTTGTTGGCTAATTAGCTGATTCGGGTTCTAGGCTTTAAATAGGGTATCTTGCCTTGAAATTATCTTGGAATTCCTCTATTCTTGGGTCTAAATAAGGGTTTCTTTTTATCCAAAATTACCTTTTCTATTAAAAATAGAATTGATTCATGGAAGAACACTTGGTTGTCTTTATCTGATAGAATTTTATTGATAAAATTAGTTCTATCATCAATTCTAAATTACATCATGTCTATTCTTTCGATGCCTAAAAGTATCAAGTTTGATCTAGAATCCCACTTGAAGATATTTCTTTGGAAAGGAAATAGGGACCCCAAGAGTAAAACTCACTTTAATAACATAAATATTTCTTTGGGGGCAAAATTAGTATGGAAACTATATCCTAATAGTGGTTCTATTTAGGCTTCAATTATTAGAGAAAAATATCTTGACTTACCAGAACCGAAAATAATTTTCACCATTCTTGATCCTCCACCAAGCTTCCAAATGTGGACATTCCTGATTAATTGTAGAGACTTATTTCTCCTTGATCTGACATGGTTAGTGCATGATGGAAATTAAATTAGGTTTTGGGAGGATTCATAGAAGGGTTTTCCTCCTTTGGATCAATTATAGGGGTTACACTCCATTAAAAACATATTACAATTTGAATGGGGTTGTAAAGTCGGTGATTATTTCCAAGCATCATGCATTAATGGAATTTGGGTAGTAAAATGGAAGAATTTAACTGTGGTAGATTCTCCTCATAACCAAAAACTTTCTTTGTCATTAAAACTGAAGAAGAGAGTGATATTTTCTAAAGACCAAAAGGACAAACTTATTTGGTTGCCTTCAAAAAATGGTTCATATTGAGTCATATAGGGATATAATGTGCTTTCAAAGGATCATGATTCAAACTTTTCTATAGGTTTCTCCTTTTATTAGATTGGGGCTAGGCTTCAGAAAGTTGGATCATTTGCTTGGTTGGCTTTGGGGGGTAGAATCTTGGAAAATAATAGATTATCTTCCCTTGGTATTTCTCCTCCTTTTAACTGTGTTCTTTGTAATGACGTTTTAGAGACTGAGGATCATCTTCTCCTTAACTGTGGCTTCACTCAAAGTTGCTAGAAATGGTGTCAAAAGAAACTTAATTGGGAACCTCCTCTTCATTCTAATCTTTATAGTTTTTTTGAGTCTTGGCCTAAATTATATGGAGATTCCTTTTTTGCTATTATTTGGGAGGTGGCCCTAGCCATCACTGTCTGGAGCATTTGGTGAGAAAGAAACAAACATGTTTTTTGAGAAGAATCATGTTCATTAGAGGCAGTTCTATAGAGAATCAAATTGACAATATCAAAGGTGGTGAATTCTTATATATTCAATCATAAAAACGTTGATTCCCTTTTCACATCTTGGGATAATGATGTTTTAAGGGAATGGAAATAGGTTAAGCTGCCTTTTAAAGGTAGTCTCATGAATAAATCAAGCAAGCAGATTAATAGAAAAGAGGTGAGATGGAGAGTACTATAGTCAAACTTCTACAAGCTCATATTTGATGGTGCCTTGAAGGGTAATCCAAGGAGGCATAGCATTGGTTGCATAATCAGAGATCATTTAGGTAGTCTTATTATTAAAATTGGGCAAGAATCCCAGATGGATCAAATAACATTGTTGAATCTTTAGCTCTATTATTTGGTGGGAGCTTTTAGTTGGATTGAAACATTTGCAGTCTAGTTATGCCTCCTTTCTAATTCTTTCCCATTTCATGTCATCTGCTATGCCTTGATTTTCTTTCTTTTCTCACATGTGGGTTTTTTGTTTAACTCTCCAGTTCCATTTCTTTCTTGGTTAGATTTTTATCATGCTATCATTCTAGAACCTTTGTTTTATTCGGCTTTGACAAAAGTCTCTGCAGTTTGGGAACTATATCAACATGTCATCATTGACCCTAATGGTCTTCAGTCTTCATTCCTTGTTCTCAATGACCTTGCTTCCTCAGAGGGCAGCTCCAATGGCAGATAATTGAAATTCGAGCTTTGCTCTATAAAATGTTAACATGTGCGGTCTCTCATTTAGGTTTGATATCTATTCTAAAGAATTTTGTGAAAAGTCTCAGCTTTTCATTTTCATCATTTTAGACTATAATGATCAGGGGTCTTAACTATTTCTAAGGGTGTGTTTTCTACCCTTTTTCTTGCATTGCTTCTATCTTTACTTGCACATTTGAATATTGGTTCTCTCTTTGTATTTCAAGAACAAACATGGTTTGTGGTCTGGTTTATAGTTTGTTCGCTAATGGATTCCTCTCTAGTGAAGAGTTTCATTACTTTGAGGTACTTTTTTTAGGGATTATATTCTCTTCCTAGGAATTTTGTTGTAATAGTTTTGGTAATTATGTATCAATCATATTCTATCTAATGTTGATAGGTTGGGCTTGGCATTCAGAGTATGGGCCTTCCCCCAATTTTAGGGGTAAAATCAGTAGTGTTTAAATTCCTTATGAGGAATTTCATAGTGGGTTTTATGCTTGTCTTCAGGGCAATCCTTTTCCCCTCATTTGAATATATTTCTATTTTAGTTATTGTACTTCTTCCTCTTTATTTAATATATATTGGTATTATAGGCCTCGTCTTTTTTCTTTAAAAAATGAAACATCCACCCAATTTTTCAGTATGGAAGTAGTTGAATCATATAATCATGACTTGAAATATATGGAAATAATTGGACAATGTGGTGATGATGATGTGAAATATATTTTTTATATATTTGTGAATAATTATTTGTCTAATCTTGATAGAGAACTCTATGATGATACACGTTGACTATTTGAAGGTTGACTATAAAATATACAAACTCTTTGATTACAAGATTGATAAACTTGTTGATGGTTTAGTTTGTAGTAGTGAGAAGGAGACTTTTTATTTGCACATAATGGGTCTAAGAGAAGTCAATATGGTCATTGAAGGACAATAGACACATTCATCAAGTTGTCATCCCACCATGAAATTAAAGAAAATATGGAAGTATTGACCTTGAGGACCTTGATGCTAAATGAAGTGAAATATACAAACTATAGTAAAGGACACCTAGATCCCTTTACTCAAATACAAAATCAGTTTTGCATGAAGGAGTGGGATCATGATATTCACATCACTCGCATAATTCATCATGATAAAGGATGCAATATTTTTCCTTCATTTTGGGTGTCAACAATGACAATCAAGAGTTTGTATTCATTACCTAGGATCTTGGATGAAAATGAAATGAGAAAGAAGAATATCATGATAATGTATGATCTCATTCACTATGATCAAGACAATTTCTCTTGGATAAAATCTACTAAGGATAATACATATGCTCTTATGGGTGTTTTCCTATGATAATTGAAAGACATACATAAGGCCAAATATATGAATGGGTAGAATATTTGTAGTATTCAGGTTAAGAAAAGTATATTGTTTCATAACATACATCTAACACCAAAGAGAGGATGACACATTAAAATGGATTTTAGTAAGGAAGGAGTAACTTGGGAAATCTCTCAATTTACTATGGAAAGGGCAATGATATAGACTTTACCATCTAATTATGGTATTTGTTGGATAAAAAATTTGTATCATCAACCCAAAAATGTTACACCAATATCATGAGGTTGAAATGAAATGCCTAAAGACACTAAATGAAATTAGGGAAAGTAAATGAAACTTTCTTATAATTCAATATTTATATAGATGTCGATCACCCAACACAAAAATCTCTATTTAAGTTTGTCCATATTGTAGTTGGTGAAAAGGATGGTTCTACTCGTGAAACTCATGGTGATCATTTTAAAGAGTAATACTTAGAAGTGGAGAATAGATAAATGAGATTCCTAGAACAAGAAATGACTTTTATGAAATCCACCGCATGGATCCTAAGTTGTCCAATGAAAAGAAGAATAATCTAGGGTTAATTCTAGAAACTATCTCATTCAAAAGGACTAGTTGTAGAACATGAGAATATTGAAAGTGGGCCAAAAATATATAAAATCATTTCAAAAAGGAACATTGCATTTAAGGTCATAAATGTGTTTGATACCTCTAACTGTCATCTTAATAAATGGAATGTTCATTTATCTACTTTGCCTCAAAGAAATATCCATGAAATTGTGTGAAGGTTGGGCCAATCAAAGCAATTATTTATAGATGTAATTTATGCCAAAAGGGAAATTGATTTTTGGATTGATGCTTGCCTTACTTAGTTTCAAATTATGCTATTGCAATATGTCTTTTTGTTTCTTCTCTATAAGGATGAGAGAGTTTACTTATCTTAAATTACAAAGTTTGCCAATTTCCAACTCTTGGTTTTGTTGTTAAAAGTTATTGGGAAATACCAATACATGAATCAAAAGTATATTGGACCTTGAAAATTGTCCTCATACTTTAGAGGATGGCATCTGTTAGCATTTTTCACAAAGGAAGATTGTTGGCATTTTAGTAAGCTTGTATGAGGATATTGAGAAGGTTGTTGGAGATTGTTGATATAATTGTGAAAGGATGATTACTATCCTAATAATATTATTTTGTCATTGATGTCAAGAAATTGATTTTCTGATTCAGTATAATGTTGCCATATCTTGAGAAGTATGTTTTGATGAGTATTAAGAGGTCGGTAAGTGACACAGAAAGAATGTGATAATGAAGGGGAATAATAAGTTATTCAATGGGCAACTATTACCAAGTTAGACAATGATGAGATCATGTTGTTTTGATTGTTTTGATATCCTACATATGTTGTTGATTATAAGTTTAATACTGTACTAGGTCACCAAGCAGAGAACCTGGTCGGTAAACCCTAAGGAACCTAGTCGATAAACCCTAAGGTTATCACTATCAGTTAAAGAAGATAGACTGTATACCGAGTGAAGTTCAGTATTTACTGAGTAACAATCGAGTTACAACAGATCGCATTGGATTATTAAAAGCATTATTAAATGAAGGATTTTTATGAGATGGAAATGTATGGTTGATTGGAATGTCATGCAAGAAGTTTATTGAGGATCGACCACATGGAAAATCAAGAGGAAGATCTACAACATAGATTGAACCACAATAACCTAGCACAAGTTCCAAGGAAGGAATGCAAGTTCCAAGGTGAGGTAAAATGTTTTCAGATCAAAGGATACAATGAACCTAGTCAAGATTGAAGATCTGATGGCTAAGATTGATCATGGGAAATGTGATCAAGGAGATTAAGCGATTAGGAATTGTTTATAAATAAGGATGAACAATGTATGCAGGCAAATGTATGCACAATGATGCTACAGTAATATTTACCAAGCATAGAAGCTTGAAGATCTGATTGAAGAAAAAATTGAGAAGCCTAGCAAGCCCAACAAGGGACAAGATAAGTCGTATGACAAGATTGTTTTGAGAAAATAGAATCTAAATCAAAGCCTCATTTTACACCAACGAAACACCTAAATCATTTAATTGTTTTAAGGTGCTTTTCATGTGCCAGTCGATCCCTCCTTTCTAAAATTGGAATATATTCTGCCACAGGACATGAATTATGAAAATTTGAAAGAAAAATTCATTTCTAGAAAAGTGGGATCATTACATACAAATAAGTTATTTCACAAACTAACCATTGTTAAAAGCATAAATTTATTTCTTCCAAAGCTCTCCGGTTATTGCCACTTCAGAGCAGCATGCAAGCAAAACTTGAATCCTACCACCAACTGGCACCTGCAATCTATAGTGACTTTCAAGAATTCACACCCCCAAGACCTTGTTTGTCGTGTAAAGAATAAATGCACAAACTAAGAAAATTTCTCCTCGAAACCCACATGACCCTAAAAATGTAGAGACATAGATATAGTTATTTGTGCATTGATATTGCAAAATATATCTGCAAGTAATTTGAAACCCCAATCAAAGGACGACAACCTTTACCTGACATCCTGCAACCAAAAAACCTAGCCAATAGGAGTATGTTTAAAAAAAATCAAATTAATATAGTCTTAAAAACTCAAAAAACTTTACAAAAGAATTTTTATTAAATGTAATTTCAATCTTAAAATTTATACTAAACTTTTATTAGAAATATACATACTATTTATTTATAATGAAAAACCAAACTATTTACTATTATTAGAGATTATTTTGACAAAAAAAATTTGTGTTTTATATAAATTTTATGATGAATTTGCTTTTTAAGTTTTAATTGACTTATAATAACAAATTGAAAATATACATACTATTTATTAGCTTATAAATAAATAAACAAAGCAAACTATATCCCAAATATAAGCAAACTAAATCCAAAACAAATAGGAAATGAATCTAGGATCATTGCTATGAACATCTATTTATGTAACAATAAGAGAAGCGATGTAATTGGTCATTTCTCTAAGTAGGCTGGAAATGACCATTGGTACAGTTTTGCATAGGAGTTCGATATGATGTAGGTGCATGTTCAGACAAGATGTTCTTCATGTTCATGTAATAAAATAGTATCGATAGTACAAATTGGACCTTTCTCAAATCCAACCGCTAGCTAATTATAAATGTGAGATGGTAATTGAAAAAAAAATATGGGTTCACCTCTAAAGTCTAAAAAGAAAAAAAAAACCCAAAATGAAAAAGGCAAACAAACTATCAAACAATAGAATAACATCACACCTATAAATGGAGGAGGAAGGAAAGTAACAATAATAAAACACATGAATGCCTGAAACTAAAGAAGAGGATATTTGATACCTACTCATTCTCCTTGACAATATAACTAGTAAGATATGTAAGTAAAGTTTTGCAGCGCTACTTTCCAATCCTCTAGTTTTTCTGAGTTGTATCTGCCATTTTCCTTATGTTTGGTAAATGCTTGAGTGTAGACTTCTTTTCCTTGGGCAGTCGAGTGGATAGCACCGAGATCAACTTCTTTGAAGACAGGAATGATGGAGTTACTAAGGAGATTTTGCATATTTGCGTGAAAGTATGAACATATGAAGGAAAGAAGTAGTCATGGCATCTTTTATTTCTAATAGTATGAAATCACTCAATTCAAGCTCTGGTTGATCTTAAAAAAATTTAAGTCCCATAGATTTTAGAGCATGGTAGACAGATGTGGCCAGTGTGTGCTTGGTGGTTTATGAATACATCGCAGGGCACCCTTTTCCCCAGTTTTGAAGATGATGTAGATGGCGGTACAACTTCCTCAAAGGAATTGCTACTTTCCTTTGGCATTACCATTGAAGAGGAATTGGAAAAAAGAGGAGACTACCTCATAAAAGTAGAGAAAATGTAAAACAGAGAGAGACGCAGGGGAGGAAACATTGAAAGGCAATGGTAAGGCAGAGAGCAAATGATCAAAAGAGTGGTATAAAGAAAAGTAGTGGAAAAAATTTGTGGAGGAGAGAGAAATAATTCTAGCGAATGATGGAGACAAAACATGGGATAGTGGAGAATGGAGCCCACATATTTAAAATTCTATGTTGAGTTATTTTAGTGGTGGAAAATTAATGTTCTTAAAATTCACAAGTTTAAATCTCAAAAAGCGATAAGGTATGTACTCTAACCCATCTGTATAAATCTATACATAAAGGATGTACTCTAACCCATCTGTATAAATCTATACATAAAGGACTGACATCGTGGGCTATAAAAGACCCTTTCCTTTCCCTTTCCACTGTTAGGTCCTGGGGACAACTAAGATAGGGGGGGTTAATCAGTTGTCTTAATAATAATAACCAAAAATAACTTAATCAAATTAGTGCTTAATACTGGTGAGACAGTCTGTTATACCGGTGACAAAATTTAATAGATAAATGCAATACCGGTGAAGATTAATGCATGAAATTAAAAGACAAAGTCATCCACAACACATAACACCAATATTTGTACGTGGAAACATTGCAAGGGGAAAAACCATAGTGGGAAACCTTACCCACAATCAGATGATACTACTGCAGATAGTAAGTGTACATAAATAGGGTCTACACATGCAGAAGGGCCAAGCACCTAGAGCTCATTGCTCAAACACATAAGGGAAGTCACACTGACTTACAGTTGGATGGTTAAATCCAATAATAATGTACTGCACAAAATAAAATCTTCATATGATGGATTCAGTGTCTGTGTGTGTAGCTCTACTTAATCTCGCATATACCTTCACACAAAACCTTCTTCACATACCCACTTCGATCTTACAATTAAGACTTTACATTCATACCATAACCTAGGACCAATTTTAGTAGGTTAGCTCTAAAAGATATTACAATAAAATATTTTATAAGCAAAACAAATATCTGATGCAATAACTGATTGAACATGTTGGCTTAATGCATTTACAACATTAATTAATCATCTCCATAGCGTGCCATGCTGATCTGGAAAGGATAAACCTGTCTGTGTAACCCTGGACCTATTTTGTCGGTAACAACAAATATGCAAATACAAATATTCCAATAAACAATTCTCCAAGGTAAGATGTCCAAACAATGTCTTCAATATTACCAAGTGTTTTCCAAGTCATTCCAAGTGTCGGTGATCATTATTTGCTATCGGTATACCATATACCAGTGACTGTGCAAAAGTCACTTGCTTGCCGGTGAATGTTGCTAGATCTCCAAAGTGCTAGAGTTTTAGTAGGTGTTGACATCAATGAAAAAACCATACCAAAATACCAACAATCTTCCCCTTTGGCATTGATGGCAACACAAGATGGAAAAACCATCAAAGTACAAAAATAGAAATGCCAAGTATAAAAACCAATAATCTCCCCAAAGTAACAATCTTTCCCCCTGAGAGTAATATGAGTTTCTTTATGTTTTTCTGTACCAATCTCTTCCCAAAAGATAGTGTATAATGTGTTTTTCCAATAGATATCTCTCCCCCTTTGACATCAAATGCCAAAGTTACAAAAACAATATACAAAATAAAAAACCAATTACAATATACCAACTACTCCCCCTGAGAAGTATCTTCCTCATCAAATTCGGAGTAAAAGATTTCTTTTGTTAGTTCTGCTAGTTGATGACAATCATCAACTATCTAAGTATCTACCAGTGGGGGTATGACCCCAAGCTGATCTCTTAGATATTCTAAAGTCTCCTTAGGTAGAGGTTTAGTGAAAATATTTGCAATCTCCTCTTTAGTATTCACATAAACCATTTTGACCAGTTTTAATTCAACATTTTCTTTCAGAAAGTTCAATTTGATAGAAACATGTTTAGTTTTAGAATGTTGTACCCGATTCTTGGATATGTCAATTGCTGTAGTGTTATCACAGTAGATAGTTATAGGTTCCTTGCAATTTACTTTTATGTCTTTTAACATTTGTTTAAGCCATAATACCTATGTACAATTTGTTGCTGTTGCAACATATTTTGATTCTGCTATTGATAAAGATGTGCAACTCTGTTTCTTACTTAACCAAGAAATTAGTCTGTTTCCAAGGAAAAATGCTCCGCCAGTGGTGCTTTTCCTATCATCTACATCTCCTACCCAATTTACATTTGTGTATGCACATAATTCAAAGTTTTCATCTCTAGGATACCATAAGCCAAGATTTGTAGTGCCTTGTAAGTACCAGAAAATCCTTTTTAATGTTGATTCATGATTTTCTCTAGGATTACTTTGAAATCTTGAAACAATACATACTGCATTCATAATATCTAGTCTTGTTTGTGTTAAATACAGTAAACCTCCTATCATAGATTTGTACCTGGTTAGATTAAAAGGTGTTGATTCATTTCTTAGTGATAATTTGTCATTTTTAGTCATAGGTGTACTTACCGGTTTAGAGTTCTCCATCCCGAATTTCTTTAGTAGCTCTTTTAAGTATTAAGTTTGACTCAAGAATATACCTTTATCAGTCTGTGAGATCTGCAATCCTAAAAATAATTTTACTTCTCCAATCATAGAAATTTCAAATTCTTGTTGCATTTTGATAGAGAAATCCTTACATAATCCATCTTCTCCTCCAAATATTATATCATCAACAAAAACTTCTATAACCAAGATGTCATCATTAGTCACTTTATAGTATAAATTACTATCTACATTTCTTTTAGAGAAACCAATCTTCAAAAGATACTTATCTAATCTTGCATGCCAAGCCCTTGGAGCTTGTTTCAACCCATATAAAGCTTTCCTTAATCTGCAAACCATATCTTTGTGTTCTGTCAAATAAAATCCATCAGGTTGTTCAATGTAAACTTCTTCTTCAAGAATTCCATTCAAAAATGCACATTTAAAATCCATCTAATACACTTTATAGTTCTTATGAGCTACAAAAGCGAAGAATAATCTAACTGCCTCAATTCTAGCTACCAGTGCAAAGGTTTCATTGTAATCAATTTCTTCTTTCTAAGAATATCCCTTACACACTAGTATTGCTTTGTTTTTTATTACTTCACCATCTTCATTAAGTTTGTTTCTAAATACCCATTTGGTTCCAATAACATTTTTATCTTTAGGTCTGGGAACTAATGTCCATGTGTCATTCTTTTCAATCTGTTCTAATTCTTCTTCCGTAGCTTTAATCCAAAATTTATCTTCAAATGTCTCATTAATTGATGATGGTTCAATTTGAGAAATAAGACATACCTCTTCATTTTCCAATCTTCCTCTTGTCATAACTCCTCTATATTTGTTTCCTATTATCTAATATTTAGAATGATTCAATCTTACATACCAGGGTGTCTTTGTTTGTTGTTGTTCCTCAGTTACTGTGGAATTTTTTGATGATACCGGTGTAACTGGATCTTCACTCTATACTAGTGGATTCAGTGTAGATTCATTTGTTAGAATTTTTGTTGCCGGTTCAAAATCCATATACCTCGAAGTTCCTCTGAATTGTTCATCAATCTTTACACTTGTGCTTTCAACAATTTTCTGCAATCTCTTGTTAAAACATCTATATGCTTTACTCTTAGATGAACATCCTAAAAATATTCTTTCATCACTTCTAGGATCAAATTTCCCAATGTACTCATCCCTTCTGATATAGCATTTACTTCCAAAAATTCTAAAATATTTAAGAGTAGGAGTAATGAAAAACCATAGTTCATGAGGGGTCTTATCAGTTTCACCTTTGATGTCAACTTTGTTGAATGTATAGACTATTGTACTTACTGCTTCTCTCCAATATACATGTGGTAGATTTGATTCAGACAACATACTTCTTGTTGCATCCAAGATAGTTCTATTCTTTCTTTCTACAACTCCATTCTGTTGTGGTGTCTGGGGTGCTGATAGCTGTCTTCTAATTCCATTTACTTCATAGTAGGTATTAAATTCCTTAGATGTAAACTCACCTCCTTGATTTGATCTTAAACATTTGATTTTCTTACCGTTTTCATTTTCAACCATTGCTTTGAATAGTTTAAACTTTCCAAGTGCTTCTGATTTTTCTCTGAGAAAAGTAACCCAACACATTGTAAAATAGTCATCAATGATTAGCATGAAATATCTATCACCTTGTAAACTTTTAGTTCTAGCTGGACCACATAAGTCAATATGAATTAAATCAAGAGCATTATTTGATTTTTCTGGAATACTTTTGAAACTAGCTCTAGCCTGTTTTCCAAATTGACATTCCTTACATACTGTGTTGTGAGGTTTGACAATTTTAGGTAAATCTCTAACTACCTTAGTAGTACTGATCTTTACCATGCAATCAAAATTTACATGACAGAGTCTCTTATGCCATAACCAACTTTCATCAATATGTGCAATCAACCATGTCTTTTCACTGTTATTCAAATGAAAGATATTACCTCTAGTCTGATTACCGGTTGCAATTTCTAAACCAATTCTATTCATGATTTTGCATTTACCATTCTTAAATTGTAACTGAAATCCTTTTTCAACTAATTGACCAACACTCAAAAGATTATGCTTTAATCCTTCAACATAGTAAACATTGTCAGTGTTATGCTTACCATCAAGAGATATTGAACCCTTATCTTTGATTGAACAAGCTTTGTCATCCCCAAATCTTACTAGACCTCCATTGTACTCCAGAAAAGTTAAGGATTTACTTTTGTCACCAGTCATGTGATGTGAGCATCCTGAATCAATGATCCATTCATCCTTAGTTTCAATTCTAGTAGCCAAGGCCTATTCTACCTGTTGCACTACAGGTGTTGGTTGATCTTTTGTTATAGAAATAAAAACCCATCCATTGTCTATCGGATCCTCATTAGAATCATCAGTCACTCCTTCATCAGCAACATAACAAGATTTGTCCTTATTCTTCTTGAATTTGTATCTCTGATATATTCAGGGTTAGGTTTGTATGTCCTTCTAGCTTCTTCTCTTAACCTAGCATGTCTATCAGGGCATCTTGAAGCCATATAACCAATCTTATTGCAGTTAAAACGTTTAAAGGGTGCTTTACCTTCATACTTACTTCCAACTGGACCTTTAGGCATTTTTTTGCAAATAGTGCTTCAAGTTGTTCAAGTTCTTCATTTTCTCTCCTGCTTTCTTCAAGTTCTTTTGAATAAAAGGCTTTCCAATCAAACTTGTCAAATGATGGTGCAGATGATGTTGATGCTTTAAAAGATAAGTCAATTTTTATAGTAGCAGTAGGACCAAATTCCTCAATTTCAAAGACTGATAGTTTTCCAATCAATGTATCCCTAGTTACTGATGTGTTAGGCATTGTTCTAAGCTCATTTATTGCAGTAAGTTTCATTTTATATTCCGGTGGCAAACCTCCTAAAACTTCTAAAACAATTTCATCTTCACTTAAGGTTCCTCCACAACATTTAATACCCAAAACAGTTTCATTTACTCTTTCCATAAAAGCAGAAATTCTTTCATCCTCTTCCATTTGTAGACTTTCATACTCGACCTGGAAGCTTTCAAGTTTTGCAATTTTGACTGTGGAATCTCCTTCATTTAGTGTTTCCAAGTGGTCCCAAATAGCTTTAGCAGTAGACATATCTGATAATCCCATGATTTGTTGATTTGATAGAGCGCTTAAGAGCGCTTCTCTTGCCTTGCAATCATTCTCCTCATCTTTAGTCAGATTTGGTTAATTAGGCTGACTTACAGTAGGAGCAATGTATCCATTCTTTGTTACATCCTAGATGTCCTTTCCAATGCAATTCAGATGTGTCTCCATCCTGATCTTCCATATGCCATAGTTGGTTCCATCAAGTTTAGGACTGTCCTTCCTGAAATAGCTAGTAGACATTGGATCTCCTCAAGTTGTTAAACTTCTGCAAAAGAGGACTAGGCTCTGATACCAATTATTAGGTCCCAGGGACAACTGAGAGGGGGGGGGGTGAATTAGTTGTCTTAATAATAATAACCAAAAACAGCTTAATCAAATTACTGCTTAATACTGGTGAGATAGTCTGTTATAGCAGTGACTAGATTTAACAGATAAATGCAATACTAGTGAAGATTAATGCATGAAAGTAAAACACAAAGTCATCCACAACACATAACACCAACATTTGTACGTGGAAACCCTGCAAGGGGAAAAACCACGGTGGGAAACCTTACCCACAATCAGGTGATACTACTACAAATAGTAATTGTACATAAATGGGGTCTACACATGCAGAAAGGCCAAGCGCCTAGAGCTCACTTCTCAAACACATAAGGGAAGTCACACTAACTTACAGTTCGATGGTTAAATCCAATAATAATGTACTACACAAAATAGCATCTTCATATGCTGGATTTAGTACCTGTGTAGTTCTTATATGCTTTCACAAAAACCTAGTTTCATCTTCAAATGATTTCTGCGTGTGTATCTCTACTTAATCTTGCATATACCTTCACACAAAACCTTCTTCACATACCCATTTCGATCTTACAATTAAGACTTTACATTTATACCCTAACCTAGGACCAATTTTAGTAGGTTGGCTCTACAAGATATTACAATAAAATATTTTATAGACAAAACAAATATCCGATGCAATAACCAATTGAACATGTCGGCTTAATGCATTTACAACATTAATTAATCATCTCCATAGCGTGCCATGCTGATCTAGAAAAGATAAACCTGCCAGTGTAACCCTGGACCTATTTGCCAGTAACAAAAAATATGCAAATACAAATATTCCAATAAAGAATTCTCCAAGATAAGATGTCCAAACAATGTCTTCAATATTACCAAGTGTTTTCCAAATTATTCCAAGTGTTGGTGATCATTATTTCCTGCTGGTGTACCATATACCAGTGACTGTGCAAAAGTCACTTGCTTGCCGGTGAATGTTGTTGGATCTCCAAAGTGCTAGAGTTTTAGTAGGTGTTGACATCAATGACAAAACCATACCAAAATACCAACATCCACTTTGAACTTTCATTATACTATGTACATAAGTAAGAATCTCTCAAAAATTTAAAGTTAGAAAAGACATTTTGATAGGGTGGCTTAAACAAGACCCTTTCCTTTTCCTTTCCACTTTGAACTTTCATTATACTATGTACATAAATATGAATCTGTAAAAAATTTAAAGTTAGAAAAGGCATTTTGATGGGGTATCTTAAACAACGCACACTAACCTTTTTGACTTTGGTGGGCCCGTTTTCCTACCATTAATCATTCAACGGTCCTCCTTATTTACTTCAGCTACTATTCTACCAGATCCTATGCATTCAATTTAACATTAAAGAAAAATACTACAAACTCAATAATTTAATAATAGTTATCGGTCACATAAATTAGAGAACTTGCTTCACAATTACCTATAGTTGTAGTACATGTAAAAACATTCAAATCAAATTATAATATTGTATGTTTTGTATATATGCTTTTTTGATAAGCCATAAAGATGATTTAGTAGTTTTATGTATTATTGTTTGAGATGTTTATTATTTAGTATTATATTTATTTAAATAATATTTTACTATGTAAGATTGCATTTTATATATAATTTAAAAAAAAAACTTAAATAAAAACAAAAACAAAAGTTATTGATATAATGAAACTTATAATTCAATATAATTAATTATTATATGGATTTTTTTAATATCATCTTTTATTTTATTTTTTTCAAATTTCTTAAAATTGAACTTACACTCTCTTAAAAGTTAACTTTACCCCTCTTATAAAAAACCTAATTGAAATATCATGTTGTGTCTCTAAAATGCTCATGCTATGAAATTTTTCTCATTAGCTATATAAGTTTCTATATTTTTACAAATCATTTCAAGAATATTAAGTTGTGAGGTAGCAAATGGAAATGATTGACCAAAGTTGATTTCATTTATTAACAAATTGCATCCATATAATTTTTTCTTTTAAAAATTAATATATGAGAATCCCAGAAAAACAGTTTTCTTAGCTTGGATACAAAACCATACATAATAATTCCAAAAAAATTCAGACATACCTAGTGATAATTGATGAGATAAATTATGCTACTCCACTCTTTCTCTAGTTCTATAAGTTATCTTCCCAGGATTTCTAGGGAAAAAATCAAATATTAGTAAAACATGTGTAAGAATTTGTTGAAAATAGCCAAGATCAAGAGCTCAATGAATAACACAATAGAGAGACAAAATAGATCGATAAGAATAAATTGTATTCTAATAAAGATGCAAAATAAGATCAACTGGATCAGTACATGCAATGCAGATGAGCCTGCTTATAAAGGAGAGGCTATATGGATATGTGAGTACACAATCATGACATGTGACTCAATGAGAAATAAGGGTAGGTAAGAATAGGTAGGGGAAGGTAGGAGAAATAGTATAATATTTCACAAGAGGTAGATCACCCATTGAATGTTGAATGTAACAACAAGATAAGACCACAAAAAGTGGAAATTCACCTACATACATCATCCCTATGTGCACACTTCCCTAAGTGTCTCATATGCAAACTATTATGAGATGCATTATCCTAAGTCAACTTAAGTAAGGTGTAATTATGAGACATAATTTGCACCACCCCCTTAAGTGAAACTTAGGGGAATGCACTTAAGCTAACAATGCAAGATGGGTCCCCGCTACGAGGCCATGTTAGGTACCCATGTACAAATGAAAATGCATGCAAACCAATGTAGTCTTTTAAAAATGAAAAAAGAGAGAAAAAACCCAAATGGGAAAACTCCCCACCAAAAAGAGATATGAAAAAACACAATCCTCTCAAAGAAGTATGAGAAGTACAAAACCCCATGTGAGGAAAAATCCCCCCATATGAGATAAGAAGAGAGAACATGAAGCCTCGCCTCCATGTAGAATCTGCACCAATGGTAGAAGCTCAAAAATGAATGAAGAAACTATTCCATGATCATGTTGGCAATATTACATTATAACAGACAATGAAGATTGTTGGCATTTCAATAAGGTTATTGATGATTATGGACATAATTGATTAAGGATGTTTTACTGTCTTAATATTATTATTTTTTCATTGATGTCAAGAAATTGATTTCCTAATTTAGTATGATGTTGCCATATCTTGAGAAATATGATATGAATATTATAAAGAAGTCGGTAAAGACACAGGAAAGAATATGATGAAAAAAGGGATAAGTTATTCAATGGGCAACTAGTACCAAGTTAGACAATGATGAGATCATGATGTTTTAGATTGTTTTAACATCATACATATGTTGTAAAATGTAAAGGTTAATACGATACTATGTTATCAAGTAAGGAACCTAGTTGGTAAACCCTAAGGAACCTAGTCGGTAAACCCTAAGGTTATCGCAATCAGTTAATGAAGACAGAATGTCTACCGAGTAAAGTTTAGTATTCACTGAGTTGTAACCAAGCTATAACAGAATGCATTAAATGTTTACATGATATATTTAATGAAGGAAGCTGATGAGTGGGAACGAATCAATGATTAGTAAGCCGTGGAAGATGTTTGTTAACAAATCTAAGGCAATGGAGAGTCGGCATAAAAATCTATAGCACAAATTGAACCGCATTTCCCTAACACAAGTTCCAAGAAGAATGTGCAAGTTCCAAGCCGAGGTAAAATGTTTTCAGATCGAAAGATACATTAAACCTAGACAAGATTGAATATTTTATGGCTATGATTGATCATTGTAAATGTGATCAAAGAGATTAAGCGGTTGGAAGATTGTTTATAAATAGGAAACTGTTGATAAACAATGTATGCGGGCGAGTGTATGCACAGGGATGCTACATAGTGATTACTGAGCACAGAAGCTTGAAGACCTATTAGAATAATAGGGTATTGATGATTAGTTCTATGTCTAGATTGTATTGAACAAATAAGAATCTGCTTTAGCATTTTTAGATGTGAAGTTGCAGATAGACTTTTATTACTGTTATTTTGTGAAAGTGACAGAAAATCTCTTAACCAAGTGGACTTAATAGTCTTATATGTAAATCCTCTAGAAAGGTGACATTCTTATTGAGTGTTTGAAATCCTTTGACAAGGTCACTTCTAACAAGGTGAAGATCCTAACAGATCTGAGGGAAATCCCTTAACCGGGTCACATCTAGCAATGTGTTTGTAATCTTTAACAGGATTTGCTTTTAACCGAGCATACTCTAGAAGAGTATATTTCTTAGTGGGTCCAAAATCCCACAGTGGTTTTTCCCTATTTGGGTTTCCACGTTAAATCTAGTGTTATGAGGTTTATGATGTTTATATTCTTTTGAGTTACATTTTTTGGTTATATGACTAATATATATGTTACCAAGGTTGAATCTGATGTTTTTATGGATGATTAAGTTTGTATGATTCACCCCCCCCCCGCTCTCATCTTGTTGGCTATTGGATCTGTATTTACATTAAGTATCAGAACTATTAATTGGTATTAGAGCTTTGGACTCTGAAAGGAAGTTTAAGGGCACTTGAGTTAAAGATCCAAAGATGTATAAGAGGGATGCACCTAAGCTGAACAAGTCAACTTTCTCTACATGGCAGAAAAGGATGAAGCTACATCTATCAGGGATTAGCGAATATGCTATATATTATTTGGAGAATGATTTCATCACACCGAGCACCTATCCATTGACCATGGAAGAAATAAAGGTGAAACAAGAACATATTCAAGCAATGATTGAAATAACATCTGCATTGACCGATTCTGAGTTTAATGATCTAGAAGGCTGCAAGGATGCAAAGGCAATGTGGGACAAGCTCATATCAGTCTATGGAGGAGATGAACATGTTCAAAGAGAAAAATTAGATAGTCTAAGAGGACAACTTGAATCCATGAGGACGAATGAAGGTGAGAACATAACCCAATATAGTAGAAGACTAAAGGAGATTGTAAATCAAATCAAAGGAGCAGAAGGAACTATTGAAGAAAAGGATGTAACAAGTAAGTTGCTGAGAACCCTTCTACCTGCCTATGCAATCTGAGTCTCTGCAATCAATGAATTGAGGTCTGTACCTAATATGCCAGTTTCTTTAGATGCTACTATTGGTAAGCTACATGCATTTGAGTTAAGTAATTTTGATAACAGTAGGTCATTAGTAAATAAAGTTGAATCTGCATTTAGTTCTTTTCATCTTGATGAACCTAATGATTACAATGAAAGAAAGTATAAGTACTCTGAAGGAGATCATAGTGGAGCAAGTGAAAGATTTTGGACGAACATGGAAGAAGTACATAAACTATATGAAGAAATCAGAAAGCAAGAAGAGTTTGAAGCAGTATTGGCCAAAAGGTTACCGAGAGGCAAAGGTAAGTATAAAGGAAAGCCAGCTTTAAAATGTTTCAATTGTGATAGAAATGGACATATGGCTTCTAACTCTCCTGACAAAGATTTCATTGAAAAGAGAGATTACCGAGATGATAGACAAAAAGATAATCATTACAGATGACACTGAGATTTCAGACGAAGAGATAGAAAGACATGCCTAATAGCTGATGAGGAATCTAATGATGATAAATCAGATGAAATTGATACAGAGGAAGTTGTTTATGTGGCTATCAAGGATGGATCAAATGAAGAGAGGTATGAAGAGAAAGCCCTAATATCTCACATAAACACTAATGATTCTTGGATTATAGATAGTGGTTGCTCACATCATATGATAGGAGATAAACACAAGTTTGTTATGTTAGAAGATTATAATGGAGGCTATGTTAGATTTGGTAATGATGCACCATGTTTGGTAAAAGGTAAAGGATCCATAACACTTCTTTATAATGCAAGATGCAATGATGTTTATTGGGTTGAAGGTTTGAAATACAATTTGTTGAGTGTAGCACAGCTAAACAACACAGGTTACCGAGTAGAGTTTGAAAAAGGAAATGTCAAAGTTCATGACAAGCATGGGAAGCTAGCTGCTATCGGGACACAAACAAAAGGTAATACATTTCACCTTGACTCAACTCGAAATAAGTGTTTGTATGCAAAGATTGATGATACCTGTTTGTGGCATAAAAGGTTTTGTCATGTTAATTTTGATAATCTAATCAAAATAAGCAAGAGGCACCGAGTAAGATGTCTACCGAATCTTGAAAAACTTGAGAATGCTATGTGCCGAGGATGCCAGATGGGTAAGATGACAAGATCAAGCTTTACAAGTAAGTCCTACACTTCTAAGGGAATTTTAGATCTTGTGCACACTGATCTTTGTGGTCCTATGAAAGTTCAAAGTTATTATGGTGATAAGTGATGCCCTCCTAAATGGCACAAAGATTGTTAGTTTAAGATCAAACAACACAAAACACACAAGATGTTAGAGTTAATCAATCTAAAAACCAAACACAATGAAGACATTCCAAAGGAGACACTAAAAACATGCTAAATATATCTAACTAAAGAAGTAAAGACAAAGAGACATCTCCAACTATCTCTTAGCATGAGATTAGCTCCTTCTCCCTTGTTCCTCTCCTCTCCAAGTTCCAAAATAGTGTAGCTCTCAGCAGCTTTTTGCACTATGGATGCTTATGGAGGATTGAGATTGTAGAATAGCTCTAAATGTGAAATAAAAAGCTATTTTAATGCTAAAATGAAGTATTTTACCAAAAAGACAAGATTTAGATTGTTTATGCTAAAATGCTCTCTAAAATGTCTATAGTCTAAATGCATACAAGTTTTCAGGATCTGGATTATGAAGGAATGGGCTCTATTTATAGGAAAAATGGAGCAATGGATGGCCAGGATTGAATGGTTTAATCAAGGGTCAAGCTTGAAAGTTGGGGATCCATGTGCACAATTGGCACCAATAAAATAATGACAAGTGTCAACACAGGATTGGGTTGAAAGAAGAGGTTGGAGGCATTAAAGGCCTGAGAAGACCTCATGGTTATCTAAAGGCTAAGGGTCAAGCCTAAATTAGGATTACCCACTGAATTAGGAGTTAATCCAAGGATAAACCTTTGTGCAAATGATTAAGAGATAATCATGGTCAAAGCATTAAAGGCTTGATGAGACCCTTGGGGTTGGGTAGAGGTTGAGTCAAAACAAATGTTTTAACCATGTAGGAGGGTTTGGGTTAACCATTAATGGTTATTGGAGACTTTGGGGATTAAGTGGTTGAAAGTTGGAAGCCTTTAATGGTTTTCAAAGACTTTGGGGTTTTTGGTGGTTGAAGGTTGAAAACCTTCAATGGTTATCCAAGACTTTGGGCCATTTGAGAAGTGACTCCATTTTGCTTAGGAATGTGACAATAATTAGGGGATGGATTAGGCTAATTAGGAAGGGGTTAGAAGAATCTAGAAGGGGATTAGATTTTGCAAGTGGATTTGGTGGGTGAGGGAAAATAGGATTTTATTAAAATAAAAATTCATTTATTTCAATAAATATGTGCAAGTTGCATTTGTAGGAAAATGCAAGTGGGGTGGGGATAATGATTTAAATAAATGTTTTATTTAATTTATTTAAAAGAGGAATAGGGGGATTTAATTAAATAAATTGATTTGTATTTATTTAATTGATTTGTATTTGGTTTAATGAATTAATTAAAATAAATTGAATAATTTATTTAATTAATAGAAGAATGTTTGGGGATGAATTAATTAAATATTAATTTAATTAACTGGTGGCTAGTGGATTTTTAATCAAATAAATATGAAATATTCATTTAATTAAAATGGACAGATTTATGTGACTACATTTGCCCCTCTTTGAGACGGTGCAGTTTATCGCATCGTTTCAAAGAAAGAAAAACTGGTGTGAAGAAATGCCCCATTAAAATGTTAATTTAATGGGTGGTATGCCCCCTCGAGAGATGGGCCGAAAAATTTTGAAAAATCGGGCGATCTCTCGAAAAAGAATGGAAATTGGCAGGGTGGTGGAACAGAAGAAATTAGGTATATTGGGGAAAAATAGAAGAAATTGGGGGAAACATGGAGAAATGGGGGGCTCGGGAAGTTCACGGGGACCACGACGATGAGCAGGGCGAAGTTACGGTGACGTCGGGGGGTATAAATGGGGTGAAAAGGGTGAAAACAGGATCATTTGTGACCGCGACCAGTTGAAATCTATAGCTCTGACAGTGACATTTGGAGGAGCAAGGAGGAGCGACGATGCCGTTTCCGATCACCGAGCACCGATTTGAGCGAGTCCGCCGGTACCAGCGCCCAGCCGACTATGGACCAGCGGTACGCAAATTCGAAAACTCACTTTTTATGCATTTTTGGTATGTTTTTAGCTAAGTCCAAGTCAAGTCGGAGCAAGAGCGCTGGAACTATGTTTTTAGCGCTTTTGCTCCATAAATTAGCGCTATTGTGCCGCAATAGCGCTTTTGTAGGCTAGTTGTAGCGCGTTTGCATTAATTTAGCGCTTTTGCAAGCAAGTTTGAGCGCTTTTGATAAATTAGCGCTACGGTAGGGTCAATTGAGCGCTATTGATGTTTAATAGCGCTATTGTATAGAGGTTTTAGCGCTTTTGATTAAAAAGCGCTATGGTGTAGTTAATTGAGCGCTATTGCATTTAAATAGCGCTATTGTAGAGCTTTTTTAGCGCTTTTGTTTTGATAGCGCTATTGTAGGGCTTTTTGAGCGCTATTGATGTTGTTGTGGCGCTATTGTACAGAATGAGCGCTTTTGTAGGTTAAATAGCGCTTTTGCTTTAGGATAACAAGATGCCCCAGTTTTGGACAAAATAAGACTCCGGATGCCTAACGATTGATGGATGGTGAGGTGAAGTGGGAGTTGTTTTGAACCATAGCAGCCCGATGAGACTTAGGTCATTTGTTAGGAGAAATGCCTGTTGAAGTCTAGGCGGCCATGATTGCTTACCTGTTGAGACTCGAAGATACTTGATCAAAGTATCTGATGATAGTCTAGGTTTAAACTTAAGAAAGTTTGATAACAAAACAACTGATGGTAGTTTGATGAATGTCTATGTGCAGGAGGATCTACGCGTGTTGCAGTTACGCGAGCGCCACCCCGCGACACAGGGGTTGCGAGATCGTTTGACTCAGATCGAGATAGATTGTATTGCGGCTACTAGGCTCTATGAGGTGATGCATATGCCCGTGATTCGGATGAATCACGGCCTGATTACAGCTTTAGCAGAGCGATGGCATAGTGAGACATGCACGTTCCATCTGGCTCAGGGCGAGATGACGGTGACTTTGGAGGACGTGTGGCGTATTCTTCGGATTCCGATTCGAGGGCAGCTGGTGACGTATGATCGATCCTGGGGGACAGTGTCTTGCCAGAGGATTTTTGATGAGGACGTATTCATTGATGATGGGTCGATTGCCTGGGAGGATATAGCGGCACTATATGAGCCCCTTCCAGCAGTATTGTCAGGGATCGTGGGAGGGCTTCTGTGTCCAGACAGGCGGTCACATGGATTGGCGGTCGGATGGGGACAGGTGATTGAGATGATGGTGACAGAGGGGACCCGATATGCCTGGGGGCCGTGCGTGCTAGCGCACATGTACCAGGAGTTACACGAGGTAGTGTACCGGGGGAGAGGTTCGCTTGCAGTAGGCATGACGCTGCTGCATGTGTGGGCATGGGAGCATCTACCAGTGACTCGACCAGTGAGTTTGAGATTCCGAGCCGTAGACCAGCCCTATATGTTCATGTATAGTGGTATGATGAGCCAGCCCCACTTGGGGAAGCTAGAGTGGTGGAGGCGAGCATTAGATGACCTAGATGCAGTGATCTGGCGGCCATACTTGGAGTGTGAGCCATGGGAGGATGATGCAGAGGCACTACCTTATGTCTTCATGACCCGATTCCTCATTGGGAGGACCTCTTATCACGTAGAGAGACAGGTGCCAGGACGGGTTATGAGGCAGTTTGGACGGCAGCAGGGACTGTCGAGCGGATCAGGAGAGTATGCTCGAGTTATTCGAGAGCGGTATGCATGGGGTCCAGTGCTACCGTATGATCAGGCATTGGCAGAGTTCCGGACATTGCAGGCGAGGCCATGGGATCTACGACCGAGGGTCGTTGATGCAGGGGTTACAACAGAGTATACCCAGTATCGGGCGGCGCACCCGATTCGACGGATATCAGATCCAGCAGAGCCGATCCCAGCGTTTGAGGATGAGAGGGGACGAGGACGGAGAGGAGGAGGTCGAGGAGGAGGTGGTGGTGGAGGAGGAGGAGGAGGAGGAGGAGGAGGAGGTGGTGGTGGTGGAGGAGGTGGAGGAGGGATGGGGATGCCGAGACAGCGGAGAGGGAGAGGGGGACTACCTCTACAGATATCACAGGGACCGTTGATGCAGGGAGGAGTGCAGCTGAGTGGGAGGGGGATGGAGAGAGAGATACCGATGGATACAGGTGCAGGAGAGGGTGGTGCAGGGGAGTGTGGTGCAGAGGAGGGACCTAGTGGAGGGGGTGATACAGGTGCAGCAGCCATGGATATAGGGGAGTGTGGTGCAGGGGATCTGCGGGAGCACATGATAGGTTATTTGCAGACCTGGGTAGAGAGATTAGAGGCGGAGATAGTAGCTAGAGATGTGCAGCTATTTGCACGTGAGGCAGAGCTGACAGTGGTGCTGTGGGAGAGAGATACTGCGGTGGAGAGTTTAGCGGAGCTGCAGGAGAGAGTCCAGACTGGTGCGCAGGGGCCGTCAGGGGAGATTATGAGAGAGATACGGCGAGCACAGGCGGAGATAGAGTACTGGCGTGGGTTATATGACCAGGTGGTACCGATTAGTCAGCGAGCTCTCAGCTATACCCAGATGCGGCAGGCCAGATCGGAGCGATCACAGAGGATGCAGAGCAGTGGGGGAGTGATGGGTCCTTTACGGCAGGATAGATCAGGAGATGCAGGAGGGAGTGGGGGTTCGATGAGGCCTCCACGGAGAGATGGATCAGGCGGGGCCGGGTACCAGCGGTGGAGCAGGTAGGGGTGGGGCAGGTACAGCATCGGGCCAGAGCGGCATCTGAGAGAGCATTTTTGCATACATGTGTTGTATCATTGTCTATGTTTTGGACTGTATCTTGGATGGCTCTTGGTAGCCGATTTTGTAGACTTCATTGTACTCTGATATATGAGATGATATATATGAGGAGATCCCATATTTGTGATGATTATGCATGTGATTATGTATGGACGCTTATGCATGATGATGATTGATTGCTTAGAGGTATATGTGTTCATGGATGCATTTGATGAGATGTTTCTTTTATGCATGTTTTTATGATGTTAGATACTGACATATGAATGCAGGTTTTTATGATGAGTTATGATGTGAGATACTACTATATGAATGCAGGTTTTTATGATGAGTTATGTAATGCTTCATGTATGGAATGCTATGATGATATATGCTTATGTTTTTGATGGATGAACAAGATTGTATGATGTTTCCTTTTGCGATGTAATGATGAGCTGATTTATGTGATGATGTCAATGCAATGGTTAGATGAATGATTTTATGTATGGATATGCTAGGATGATATATGCTTATGTTTTTGATGGATGAACAAGATTGTATGATGTTTCCTTTTGCGATGTAATGATGAGCTGATTTATGTGATGATGTCAATGCAATGGTTAGATGAATGATTTTATGTATGGATATGCATCTAGATGTGTTTAGATGAATGTAATATGGATAAACAACATGTTAAGTGAATGCATATGGATAAACAAAAGGTTAAGTTCAAATGTTGATATGATGATGTCAAAATGAATGCAGATGGATAAACAAATGTAAAGTGCAAGTGTTTATATGATGATATTAAAATGAATGTAGATGAATAAACAAATGTAAGGTACAATTGTTTATATGATGATATTAAAATGAATGTAGATGAATAAACAAATGTAAGATACAAATGTTTATATGATAATGCCTAAATGAATGTTTCTAAATGCGTTTTAAATATGTTGGTAAGTGCAAATGATATTGGGATGATATGATAACTAATGGGGATAATAACTGCACCTTAATGTAATGATAATAAATGCAATGTGAATGAATTCTAAAATGAACATAATAAGATGCTTATTAATGAATGAATGAATGCACTGTGTATCTAAATGGATAAATGGATGTGTGTAATAATGAGTTGATAAGATGATAATGGATAATTTACACTGGATGAAATGTTTAGTAAATGATTTAAAACAATCAAAGACAATTTGATCCCATGAATGAATCTAATTATTTATGATTGGTGCAATGATGAAAATGATTTTGTTTAATGAAAACTTAATGGCAACAATGAACTATATGCAATGTTTAAGTTTTAAAAAGGACATGAATGGTCGCAATGCAAGATGCACCTATATGCAAGGATGATATGATTATGCAAGGTTGTTTTAAGACTTTACATAATGCATTGATGATGTATCAGAGTACTCAGTCGTGATTGTATCCAAGACCAGTTTTTATTAGTCATTTTTGCATGTAAAAGCCTACATATGAATGAATGAGTGGATGGGTGATATGCAACGGAATGCAAGATATAAACAGATGAGGTGAAATGACGATCCATAGTGCTCTATTTTCATCATTGAGCTTTAAAATGTTGGAAGAGAATACAAGCATCTTGACATAATGATTCAAGATGACCTGAGTATTTCTTTCATGGATTTTAATATAGCAAGTTAATACAAACGACTTGATATAAGGGTCAAGTCGACCAGAGTATTGCTTGCGGAACAGACAAGGATTATCTCCTTTCGTGCATGACTTGGATCGTCCTCCTTGATCTTAGGCTGATCAGATCCCGAGACAAGTGCATACCGTACTAAAAAATAAAACCTTGATCCAATTTGGAGGAAGAGGAACCAAAGGATGAGCATTGTACCTGCAACCAAACATCATATTTACATAAAGAATAAAGAATAAGGATCCTTGGTAATGGCTCATGCTCATATGGTCGAGGTATACGTTGTAGTCAGCAAGCCGTAGTGATCTATGACTGCATTTTGCATAGGATCACGTAGCTTAGTGAACTTCCCACGTAGACACCATTAGTACATGCCCCAGAACTTCATCGGAAATAATGCGCAAACAAAACAAAACAATGCTGAAAAGATCCCGATACAGATAAACAAACGATTGTACTGACAAATCAACCAAGTATTTGATAGCTTAACATAATTTTCTTGTCAAAGAAAATGTCATCTTGTCTTTGTTTTGGTAAGGAAGGATACATCCTTGGTTAAAGACAGGTTTGGATTTGTTGATGTCGATTGTTTTGGTTTGATTGGTAAATGGTCATTGTGTGAGTAGTTTGTCAATGTTTGTTTTGCATCTGATTGGATGAATATGTACAAGGTGTTGTCATGTTTTTGTGTGATTTTCGATGGGTTTTTCGATGTTTTTGGATTTTGTGAGTCATTTTTGAATGTTTTTGTATTTTGCGAGACATTTTTGAATGTTTTTAGATTTTGTGTTGAGACATTTTTGAATGTTTTTGTATTTTCTTCAGGACATTTTTTGAATGTTTTTGTATTTTCTTCAGGACATTTTCTGAATGTGTTTGGTATTTTTCTTCAGGACATTTTCTGAATGTGTTTGGTATTTTTCTGATGATTGCTTGAATGAAGAGCGTAATGATATATAAGACAATGTAGAATCCACTTCCATTACGAGGGTAAGGGTATTGCCCCCAGTTTGTAGACCTGACTATGAAAAGGTGGGATACTAGACGCATGGAGTACTTTCTTAATTGCAGATCAAATAACAAGCCATGGTTGGGATGGATGGATGTATGTGTGCATGAATGTGATCGCAAAAAGCTTTGAAAGATAATGGAGCTATTGCCTTTACGAGTGGCACCTGTTTGCCAGGTTTTCACCATCGCACTTACCCAAGGTGCCACCGGAGTGGTTGTTCACCGTTTGGATGCATGATTTTTCTTTACTTTTTTGAATGTTTTTGTATTTTCTTTAGGACATTTTCTGAATGTTTTTGGTATTTTTCTGATATGTAGGGGAGCCTGATGCTCTGTATACCTTAGGTATAAAACCTTTTGAGGTGCATGCTATTGATTGGATCTGCGAGCGGTTCTCCTTCTGGAGTAGCCAACTGATATGCCCCGGACCCGAATACAGCAGTGACAACATATGGGCCCAACCAGTTTGATTCAAACTTACCCTGATGTTCTCTGTTTGGTTGGTTGCGAGGATTCTCTCGTAGAACAAGATCACCTACCTCAAATGTACGAGGTCTAACTCGGTGATTGTAGCTTCTGCTCATGCGCTGCTGATAGGCTTTGAGGTGATTGTATGCAGCTTGTTGCTTCTCATCTAGTAACTCTAAGTCCTGAAGACGGGATACTCTGTATGCTTCATCATCGATGAGATTGTGCAATGAAACTCGTAAGGATGGTATCTCAACCTCAATAGGTAGGATAGCTTCAGCACCATAGACCAATGAATAAGGAGTTGCACCTATAGGGGTTCGAATGTTAGTGCGATATGCCCATAATGCTGGATTCAATTGAACATGCCAATCACGACCGGCATCATTGACTGTCTTCTTTAGGATCCTCAATATGTTTTTATTGGATGCTTCGGCCTGACCATTGCCTTGTGGGTAATAGGGAGTGGAAAAGCGGTGTTGGATATGAAATTTCTCACAAAGTTCACGGACATCCTGATTTTTGAAAGGAAGACCGTTATCTGTGACGATGGACATGGGTACACCATACCGGCAGATGATGTAGTTGAGGATGAATGAGGCGATCTGCTTGCCGGTGACTTGGGTAAGTGGAACAGCTTCGATCCACTTGGTGAAATATTCGGTGGCGGTAATAATGAATTTATGGCCGTTGGATGAAGATGGGTGAATTTTACCGACAAGGTCAAGGCCCCATTGACAAAAAGGCCATGGTGTTGTGATTGGTTGCAGTTCCTGGGCCGGTGCATGTATCAGGTCGCCATGAACTTGACATTTCTTGCATTTCCTGACAAAGTAGTAGGAATCCTTTTCCATAGATGGCCAATAGTACCCCGCTCGCATGATCTTTTTGGCTAGTGATGGACCACTTGAGTGAGTCCCGCAAATTCCTTCATGTATCTCTTCCAAAGCCTTTGTTATCTCATCTTGTTCCAGACATCGAAGGAGAGTACCATCAAAACTACGTCGGTATAGGGTTTCGGCAATAATGGTATATCGAGCAGTTTGGCGAATGAAGGTTTTTCGTTGGTTATTTGATTGGTTGGGAGGAAGGGTGTGATCGCGAAGATAGGTGTAGAACTCACCGTACCACGGGGATTCGGAACTGACAAGGTGACATATTATTTCAGATTCGGGGATATCATAAGCGGGAATCCAAAGCTGTTCTACCAAGAACTCGTAGCGTGTTGAATTCTGTGGAAGATCTAGGAGAGATGCGATAGTAGCCATAGCGTCAGCAGCTCGATTCTGATCTCTTGGTATCTGCTCAAAAGTGATAGTAGTAAATGATGTCTTTAGAGTGTCCACCATTTGCTTGTATGGCATGAGTTTATCATCTTTGGTCTGATATTCATCAGTTGCTTGTCGAATGACCAGTTGTGAGTCGCCATATACTTGAAGTTCTTTTAATTTCTATTGTATGGCTAGCCTGAGTCCTGTGATCAAAGCCTCATACTCTGCTATGTTGTTTGTGCATGGAAAGGTGAGCCTGTAAGACTTCGGGATGCTATCACCTTGAGGTGTGATAAACAAAATGCCTGCCCCCGAGCCATGCCTAGTGTATGAACCATCAAAATATAGTTTCCATGACTGTGCTTCTGTAATCATGAATATCTCTTCATCTGGAAAATTGGAAATGAGGGGATGATCACCTATGAGAGGTGCATCGGCCAACTGATCTGCAATAACTTGACCTTTGATAGCTTTACGGTCCACATACTCGATGTCGAATTCACTTAGAATCATTACCCATTTGGCCAAACGACCTGTCAATGCTGCTTTGCTGAGTAAGTACTTGAGTGGATCAATTTTTGCAATGAGTTGCACCTTGTGTGTCAATAGATAGTGTCGCAATTTAGTGGCTGCCAGGATTACTGCTAAGCAAGCTCGCTCAATAGGTGTGTAATTGAGTTCATAGCCAACCAGTGTGCGAGAGATGTAGTAAATAGCACACTCTTTTCCTTCTGCATTATGTTGTTCCAGTAGTACACCCAATGCTGTACTTGTTGCCGAGATATAGAGTAATAACGGTTTATTTGGATCTGGTGGCATTAGCAATGGTGGATTCATGAGATAGTCTTTAAGCGTCTGAAATGCTTGCTGGCATCTGTCATCCCATTGAAAGCGTATGTTCTTGTGTAGCAGGTGTGTGAAGGGGTGACACTTATCAGCCAATTGTGCAATGAATCTTCGGATGGATTGAAGCCGTCCTTGTAATGTCCTTAGCTGACTGATATTCCGTGGAGGTGGCATGTCCATTATTGCCTTAACCTTTGCTGGGTCGACCTCAATACCTTTGCTTGAGACAATGTATCCTAGAAGTTTCCCGGAGGTCACTCCAAAGACACATTTCTTTGGGTTGAGTCGAACATGATATTGTTCCAGTCTATCAAAGATTTGATCTAAGATATGGAGATGTCCTTCTCTTGTGAGTGATTTTGCTAGTAAATCATCCACATAGTCTTCCATCATAGTATGCATCATGTCATGGAAGATGGTGGTCATTGCTCTTTGATAGGTCGCTCCTGCATTCTTTAGACCAAAAGGCATTACATTCCAGCAGTATGTGCCCCATGGACATGTGAAGGCTGTCTTATGTTGATCTTCTGGTGCGATCTTTATTTGATTGTATCCTGAAAAGCCATCCATGAGTGAAAGCATGGCATGTCCCGCTGTTAGATCCACTATGATGTCAATATTTGGAAGAGGGAAGTCATCCTTAGGACATGCCTTATTTAGATCTCTGAAGTCAGTACATATGCGGATGCCCCCTTTTGGTTTGCCAACTGGTACAATGTTGGAGATCCATTCTGCATAATCAATTGGTCTAATGAAACCAACATCCAGGAGTTTCTTGAGTTCAGTTTTGACTAGCACGGCAATCTGAGGATGCATCTTACGAAGCTTCTGCTTGATAGGTTTGGCTCCTTTTGCTACTGTGAGATGATGCATGACTAAATCAGGATCAAGCCCAGGCATGTCTGCATATGACCATGCAAAGTTGATCTGACGCTTCTGGAAGAACTCTATAAACTTAGGTTGTTCCTCTGGAGTGAGAAGAGATGCCAGATGTATGATATGAGGGTTTTCAGGAGTCCCTACATTGTATTCTTTAGTCTCCTCAATGAGAATCGTCGATCGTTCCTATTGTGTACTAGCAGGGAGAATGTCAAACCCTTCATCCTCAGGCGCCTCAGAGAGGTTTTCACCATTGGATACGCTCTTTCTTTTTACTTTTGTCGGATCAAACAGTGCCACAGTGTGGTTTTCACTGGAAGATCCATGTTTTATTGTTATATTTTTGCAGCTGAAGGGTTTGGCATCCGCCCCGAAGTATGCTGCGCTATTAAGTTCAATGGCGAATCCAGCTTTGTGATCCCCGCTTGGTAGATTATCCCTTAATTCCAAAAAGTCAATGATAGCCTCATCGTTCTGGAAGAGGTCAAGACATGGAGGATTTGATTGGTTCCATTCGATAAGTTCAGGGTGGATAATGGGCATTACTTCATTGATTAGATTAAGTTCGTTAGAGGTATCAGTGAGGGTTAAGACAGTGTGGTGAAGGTCGTTGATGGTACTCTCCCTGTCAGAATCAGGCGTAGGATGAGACGTAGGGTCTGTGGAAGATGTTTCCAGCTCAGGTACCCAAGTGGTCTTTATCTGTGCTTCTCCGTAAACAGGAATGTCTTTGCGTGGCGGAGGTGGTGATGTGTCTTCCTCATCTGAAGTGTTAAGTTGCACTGAATCGAATTCCCACTCATGTGAGTTGGTCTCTGAATCACTTTCTAGCATCCGATTGCTATACCATACTGGGATGTCTTTGGAGTTAAATACTGCAGGTGTGATTGGTTTATGTACTTTTGTGGTGATCGATGCTGCAGGAACCGTGATGGGGTTTAAAGGATTTGTTACTGGAAGTATTGGTAATGGTGACTCAGTGGCTTCTGCTAGAACTACTGGCGCCATAGATGTTGTTGCGGGTTCTGATACAGTTGTTGCTACAAATGGTTTTATTGATGTGATGGCTGCCGCGGATGGGATTACTGATTCGATTGGTGGGATGTTTGGCACTGGTGATGGTTGCGGTGGGGTTGTGAGTCTCGATGGTGCTTTGAGTATGAAAGGTGTCCTCTTTGCAGTAGGTGGGCAATATGGTTTGCTAGGTTTTCCTTTAAATCTGAGTTTAGGAAGGACTTCTTTTTCAAAGCCTAGGCCTGTATTACCTTTGGGCTTGAATTCTGGCAACAGCGGTTCTTGTCGTCCTTGTTTGCAGGATCCCAAAGCACTTTGACCATCATATCCCATTCTTTGCATAATGAGGAGGCCTTTGCCATATTGTTCCGTAGGAAGTATAACTTGTGGTTTGTCAGTGGTGATGGGATCTTTATAGATCCAGTCTGCTAGGTCCTCATCTTGTGTTTCTTCCTCTTGACTCTTTCCAAGGACGAAAGGCGTTAAAGCACATGCGGGCGTGACTATGGATTGTTGGAGCAACTGCTGGGGTTTACCATGCGTTCTAGGAGAAGTGGGCATTTGTCCCACACAAAAGAGCTGACTCAAGTTATATTCCCCGGGACCTTCCTCTGTGACTTTCATCTTAAGCTTTTCTTGCTTGGGTATAGGAGTGTTTGAACTGGCCAGAGAGGCGGGATTTACATATGATGTGGAGGAAATGGCTTCCCTATTATTAGGAACAGTAATCTCTGGTTGATGGCTGATATTATGGCAAAATGCAAAGGGATTTGCATCGCCCAGGATTGTGATCTCTGCACCGTTATGTGGGAACTTGATACATTGATGGTAGGTAGATGGAACGGCTTGCATGGCATGTATCCAAGGTCTCCCTAATAATAGATTATATGGCAGATGAAGGTCCAGAACCTGACAAATGATGTGCTTTACCACGGGGCCCACTCGGATTGGTAGGACCACGGCTCCTTTGGATGAACGCTCTGCATCATCATAGGCTTTGATGGTGATCTTCTTGCGAGGATCCACTGATTCTACTGCATATCCCAATGCTGTGACCAACTGTAGTGTACAAATGTTTAGGCCTGCTCCATTATCGATCAAGACTCGCTTGATCCTGTGTTGGTTGACAAAGCCTTCAATGTGGAGTGAGGCGTTATGAGGTTGCTGGAAGGAAGAGTTATCACTTTCGGAAAAAGTGAGACAAGGTGAGGACTTTAGATTTCCAACCATGGCTTGAAATTGGTCTGTATTCAGATTTGCAGGGACTGACGCCTCTTGGAGTGCTTGATCCAAGATTGTTTTATGAGAGGGTGACAGACGTAATAGTTCCAAGATGGATATAAGCGCAGGGGTTTTGTCTAATTGTTCCACAAGATTGTACTGCTTTGGGATGGAGGTGGTGCCTTGTGGAGCTGCCTTTATGGTGACCTTGCCACGACGTGTAACAACATTGCAATTTGAGGTGGGATTTTTGAAGGTGATAGTTGCAATTTGTTCACTGGCATCATACAGGTGATTGACAGTGTAATTATACGTAGCTTGTGTATAATCAGTGGTATCAGGACCTCGTCTGGACGTGGAAGGACCCCTTTGATCTTGCGATGGAAGTGGATTCTTGAACATCTGATGATCATTATTGGTCATTTTTGGGTCATGCCCTTCAATTTCAATTTCTCCTCGATCAATAAGATCCTGAATGAGATCTTTCAATCGATGACAATTACTTGTCTTATGTCCTCTTCCTTGATGGAACTCACAGTGTTCAGTATCTTGCCACCATGCTGGTTTGACTTGAGGCTCATAATTTGATAACTTAGGTAGCGTGATCAAATTCTGAGAAATGAGTTGTCGCATCACTGTTTCAATGGGTTCCCCTAAGGGAGTGTATGTGCGTTTTTGTTTTTGTGGACGAGGTCTTGGTTCATCCTGAGATGTGATGCGACCTTGATTAGGAAGAACATTTGTGTTATTTTGAGGTGGAGGATTTTGTCCTGCAAACCGAACCACAGGTTGTGCATTTTGGACAGTCCGAGCATCCACAACCCCATCATTGACGATATTCTTATTCTTGTTCCAGAAGTTCGGTTTATCGCTATTGAAGCGCGGGCGAGGACCATCTTTGGGTTCATTAAAGATTTTGATGAGTCCTTTTTTGATGAGTGCCCGCTCACATTTTATACCCTTGGTGATCATATCGTTAAAAGAATCGGTGTCTTTGACATCCAGGTGAAATTCCATTTCTTCGTTTAAGTTGGAAATGAAAATTTCCACTAGTTCTCATTCAGGTAACTGAAGAGAACGTCTGCTAGACATTTGACGCCATCGTTGCAGGAATACTGAGAATAATTCACCTGGTTTTTGTTTGGTGTTGCATAGATCAGCCATGGTGATGTCGCGTTCAATATTATAAGAGTAATGAGATAGGAACTTCTGGATGAGTTCCTCAAATGTTCTTATGCCACCTGGTAGTCGGGAAAACCATGATGTGGTTGTTCCTCCCAAGCTTTGGGGAAAAAGGCGCATTAAGTATGTGTCCTCATAAGCTACTTCAAGACAAGCAGAATGAAATTCTCGGACATGATCGCGGGGATCTCCCTTTCCTCTATATTTTTCAAATTTTGGTGTTTCGAACCCGCGTGGAAAGGGTGGCATATAAAGATTCCTGTCAAACGGATAGGGACAGATGTCGTTAAGTGAGAATTGATTGGTTTTAACACCACTATGAAGTTGTTGGGCGAGATTCTCAACTTGTTGCCGCAACATCTCTATTTCATTAGGAGGAGGAGGTGGTGGGTTACCTCGAGGGATGTTATATCTGATGGGATCTCTATGCCTTTCCTCCTCATGGCGACTTTGTCTTTCTGATGCTTGTCTTAATTGGGCAAGATCAAAGTCAGAGGGGAGTTTGGCTCCTTCTTGAGCAAGTCGTAAAAAGTGAGCATCCGCATTGCTCCTTAGTATTTCATCGAATAATTTGTTAAAATGAGGGTTATGCTGAACCCTTTCGATTGTTGAAGGAGTGGGAGTACTTGGGTTTTCATCATTCCCATTTCCTCCAAGTGCTTCTTGAAATTCATTGAGGTTGTCCTCTTCTTCCTCAATTTCCATTTCTCGTTGCCTTGATCGTGATCGGGTTTGAGCCATTTTGTTTACAAGTTTGGTTTTGAAGTTGATTGAAGATGATGATGAGTGGTGATGAAATGCAAGATTGATTGGTTGGTGATTTGTGTTGTATGGGGATCTCTAGCACTTTAAGGTATATGTAACCGAAATTCCTTCGTCGAATTGCTTGTTTGTTTTGATGATTTTGGATGTGATAAGGTGTAGAGAAATCTGAGATGTGTTACAGATTTTGACTACCTAGCAATGAGAGGATTCACTCATGAACTAGTTTTAACCTGCGTAGATGTGTCTCTTAGGATGAGATTATCCTAGATGTAGAAACAATCTAAAAGTGATGTGATGTGTTTTGATCTTAAGCAATATCTAAAAAGGAATCTTGGGACAAGAACCTCTGAATGTTTTTGAGAGTTTTGGGATGAATTGATGATGGAGTGATGATGTATGAGTGAGATGATGGATGTTTTGTTTTCAACTTTAATAAAAACTTTGTGTTACAAATGGAACAAACTCTATCTCTTCCCTTTCAGGCGTTGGTGGCACTTCTCGAGCTGTGTTGTAGGTGATACAGATGTTTGGGAAGAAGTTGGGATTAATCTTTCCTCCTTGATTTTTGTGATAACTCAGAGCTCTATATTGCATAAAAGCTCTGCGGTTTAATGATTCAGAATCAAATTCGTTTGTTTTACCTTGAAGGTATAGACGCATGCGATGTAGAAAGACTCTATGTGAGACAAAGATTTGTCTATTGAGATAGAAGAATTTCCTCCTTTTGATTAAAGCCTTTGAGCTTAATGGTCTCCTTGTCAAGGTGATACTCTGATGACACTTCTTCTTTCGCAAGATGTGAAGAATGGTCATAAATTTTTGACTCTTTGTTTGTTTGCACTTTGTTTTTGGTATTTTTGGTTGTGTTGACAGATGTTGGATGAATACTTTGTTTTTGGGATTGATTTTCTGATTTTTCTTTGACAAGAAAACAAAGCAAGCACACAAACACAAGATTGTAGCCTCAAAGGCACAAATGAGTATGGGTCTAGATCAACCCAATCCTTGGACTTGTTTTTGACCCTTCCTTTTGATTTATTTTAAGGTATAATTCCAAAGCCTGAAGTCGGCTCAATTTGCTCTAGGTCTGTAAAACGAACACACTTCAAACACTCTTTATCCCTATGGTCAAATGGCCAGTTGTGATAAATTTAGCCCACATCTTGATATTTCTTCGACTTTGGTACTACATACCTTATGAATCCCACCGTGGCAGGTAAGGATGTGATATACTAAGTCTTGCACGAGCATAACAAATAGATGATCCCTATGATGGGGGAGTCACCACTTTTATCAAGCCACAAGTGACTTTTCAAAAAGCTATGTTTCTACTCAAGGAAATATGTATGGTGAGTATCTTGGGAGCAAAACCATCTATGCTCTTGCACTAAATTATACCTCAAATATCCTCAATCAATAGAACAGGTGGGCTACTACTTAAAGGTGTTTAGTCATGTTCGATGGCTTTGGACATAAGTTCATTCTGCAGTGACTCACTTAAGAGCCTTGTAACTGGTGGTGGGGCCCATTTGTCCTTTCGGCCAGTTACACTGTAGGAACAGCTATACCCAAGGCTACAGCTTTCACTCTCACCTGATTTCTATAGCGGCTCGAAGGATTTACCGCTCGAGGTCGTTCCCAAGAGTATCGATCCCTTGGCAGGCCTCTCTTAAAAAGATAAAATTTTGAGCGTTACTAACACTTTTCTCTTGCACCTAGGACCACGAGAGCCAAGGGAGAGGATAGTGTGTGTTAGAAGTAGGACCACTCGACTGACTTTTTGTGCACAAGCGTGCCAAACACGTAAAACACTTGTTCCTTTTAATCTAGCATTTGCAAATGTGATCTAACTATTTGGAGATGTTGCTCCAACAGCCATGGTGTTCTTTTTAACTTCAAAGCAATATGTTTTGTAATCTAGAAGTTGAAAGTCCTGGTCAACTTAATGAAAAACACGATTGCATAAAGGAAAATTTGTTTTTGCCAAAATGAAGACAAGTGGATTGTGTATTTTATTTGCACCAAAATTTGAAGTGTGGCTTGTGATTTTTAGATTTGATGCAAGAAAATGGAATTGTTTGGTTTTAAGCACCAAATAAAGTGTGTTTCCTAACTTGCAAGAAAACAAATGTTTGAATTTTGTTGTTCTTTTTACCTTGCAAATAAAGAAAGATGAATTTGTTTTAAGCACCAAAAACAAATTTGAGGTTCATTTTATGCACTCCAAAATGAGATGTGAGGTTTATTTTAACTTATGCAATAAGGGAAAAATGAATTCTTTTTAGCCAACTTTTTTAAAGAAAGTAAAAAGAAAGATTTTTTTAGAGCATCTACTAACTCCTTTCCCTGCACACAAAAAGATTAGAACCTGCACCTGGTCAATAGTCAAAGCGTTAGTGTGGGCTTACACAAGCCTAAATGCTGATTTTGGGTTACAAAGCGAATTGGACAACACTCTGTCGCAATAGCGCTATTCTGCTTTTTTTTTACAAAAGCGCTAATTAATACAATAGCGCTAGTCTGCGGTCGCAGAAGCGCTATTTTACATAGTAGCGCTGAAATAATAGAAAAATCCGGAAAGTCAAAAGCGCTAAAATAGTTTCAATAGCGCTAGAACTGTGACAAAGGCGCCAGAATGGAATCAATAGCGCTAAAATTTTTTCATTAGCGCTATTATATGGACAATAGCGCTAAAAGAAAATGTTGCAATAGCGCTAGAACGTGTTCAATAGTGCCGAAGCGCGACCTGTGTGGCAGTTTCAACAAGCAAAAATGTTAATTTTTAAAAACAACGATCAGAAGGTTGCGTGTTCGATTCACGTCGGGTTCACCAAATGATGCCCTCCTAAATGGCACAAAGATTGTTAGTTTAAGATCAAACAACACAAAACACACAAGATGTTAGAGTTAATCAATCTAAAAACCAAACACAATGAAGGCATTCCAAAGGAGACACTAAAAACATGCTAAATATATCTAACTAAAGAAGTAAAGACAAAGAGACATCTCCAACTATCTCTTAGCATGAGATTAGCTCCTTCTCCCTTGTTCCTCTCCTCTCCAAGTTCCAAAATAGTGTAGCTCTCAGCAGCTTTTTGCACTATGGATGCTTATGGAGGATTGAGATTGTAGAATAGCTCTAAATGTGAAATAAAAAGCTATTTTAATGCTAAAATGAAGTATTTTACCAAAAAGACAAGATTTAGATTGTTTATGCTAAAATGCTCTCTAAAATGTCTATAGTCTAAATGCATACAAGTTTTCAGGATCTGGATTATGAAGGAATGGGCTCTATTTATAGGAAAAATGGAGCAATGGATGGCCAGGATTGAATGGTTTAATCAAGGGTCAAGCTTGAAAGTTGGGGATCCATGTGCACAATTGGCACCAATAAAATAATGACAAGTGTCAACACAGGATTGGGTTGAAAGAAGAGGTTGGAGGCATTAAAGGCCTGAGAAGACCTCATGGTTATCTAAAGGCTAAGGGTCAAGCCTAAATTAGGATTACCCACTGAATTAGGAGTTAATCCAAGGATAAACCTTTGTGCAAATGATTAAGAGATAATCATGGTCAAAGCATTAAAGGCTTGATGAGACCCTTGGGGTTGGGTAGAGGTTGAGTCAAAACAAATGTTTTAACCATGTAGGAGGGTTTGGGTTAACCATTAATGGTTATTGGAGACTTTGGGGATTAAGTGGTTGAAAGTTGGAAGCCTTTAATGGTTTTCAAAGACTTTGGGGTTTTTGGTGGTTGAAGGTTGAAAACCTTCAATGGTTATCCAAGACTTTGGGCCATTTGAGAAGTGACTCCATTTTGCTTAGGAATGTGACAATAATTAGGGGATGGATTAGGCTAATTAGGAAGGGGTTAGAAGAATCTAGAAGGGGATTAGATTTTGCAAGTGGATTTGGTGGGTGAGGGAAAATAGGATTTTATTAAAATAAAAATTCATTTATTTCAATAAATATGTGCAAGTTGCATTTGTAGGAAAATGCAAGTGGGGTGGGGATAATGATTTAAATAAATGTTTTATTTAATTTATTTAAAAGAGGAATAGGGGGATTTAATTAAATAAATTGATTTGTATTTATTTAATTGATTTGTATTTGGTTTAATGAATTAATTAAAATAAATTGAATAATTTATTTAATTAATAGAAGAATGTTTGGGGATGAATTAATTAAATATTAATTTAATTAACTGGTGGCTAGTGGATTTTTAATCAAATAAATACGAAATATTCATTTAATTAAAATGGACAGATTTATGTGACTACAATAAGTATTTCATATTATTTGTGGATGACTATTCAAGGACGATGTCAGTAATTTTTTTTAAAAGAAAAATCAGAAGCTTTTCAAATGTTTAAATGGTACAAGGCGAGAGTTGAAAATGAAACAGGAAGACAACTGAAATGTCTCAGATCAGATAGAGGAGGAGAGTTCACATATGATGAGTTCAACTTATTTTGCAATGATCATGGTATTAAAAGACAAGTCTCTGCACCGAGAACTCCATAGCAGAATGGAATAGCTGAGAGAAGAAACAAATATATTGTGGATTGTGCTAGAACACTGATGATTGAAAAGAAGGTTCCACAAACATTTTGGAGAGAAGCAATAAGCACAGTTGTTTACACCTTGAACCGAGTTCAATTGAAGAAAGTTACTTTGAAGACACCTTATGAAATATGGTATGACAAGAAACCTAATGTAAGTTATTTTAAGATCTTTGGAAGTAAATGCTATATTCATAAAGATGAAAGAAATGGCAAGTTTGATCAGAAAAGTGAAGAAGGAACATTTCTAGGTTATTCTTCTAAAAGCAAAGCATTTAAATGTTTGATCAAATCATTTAACAAAATGGTAGAAAGTGCAAATGTAAAAATTGATGAATTTGCAGAAATGAATGATGAAGGAAATTCCAAATAAACCAAAAGACTATGATGAATTTGTCTATGTACAACCGAGAAGTCTTACCGAGAAGACTGTTGAAGAAAATAAAGAAGATATCCAGTTACCGAGTGATGAAGAAGATCATACAAAGCCTACCGAGCCTGTATTAGCCAAATATGTCAAAAGACACCATGCACCAAGTTAGATTATAGGAGATAAGGATGATCCAGTGATGACAAGGAACAAACTGAGATAGAACACATGTTTGACATCTGAATTTGAACCGAGAATAGTGAAAGAGGCATTTAACAGTGAAGATTGGATAAATGCTATGACAGAAGAGATTGATCAAATCAGGAAGAATGACACATGGACACTAGTCCCAAGACCAAAGGACAAAAATGTAATTGGTACAAAGTGGATCTTCAGAAACAAGCTAAATGAAAAAGGTAAGGTCATTCATAATAAAGCAAGACTAGTTTGCAAAGGTTATGCCCAAGAAGAAGGAATTGATTATGGTGAGACTTTTGCACCTGTTGCTAGACTTGAAGGAGTAAGAACATTGTTGGCATATGTTGCTTACAAGAATTTCAAGGTATATCAAATGGATGTCAAATCTACATTTCTGAATGGTATATTAGAAGAAGAAGTTTTCATTGAACAACCTTAAGGATTTGTTGAAGACAATAATAAAGATCAGGTATGTAAATTGAACAAAGCTTTATATGGTCTAAAACAAGCACCTAGAGCGTGGTATGAAAGATTGCACTCATATTTGATTAAGATTGGTTTTATAGGGACAAATGAGAACAAAAATATGTACATGAAGAATGATGAAAATGGAATACTATTCTCAGCCATATTTGTTGATGATATTATATTTTGTGGAAATGACTCTTTATGCAAGAACTTTGGAAATCAAATGAGTAAAGAATTTGAGATGTCATTAATCAGTGAGATAAAGTATTTTATAGGTTTACAGATATTGCAAATGAAAAATGAGATTTTCATTACCCAATCCAAGTAAATAAAGGAAATCTTGAAGAAATTTGGAATGGAGGACTCAAAACCAGTAAGTACTCCTATGACTACCAACTGTAGACTATCAAAGAATGATGAATCTACATCTGTTGATGAGACACTCTACTGATCTATGATTGGAAAACTACAATACATTGTTCACAGTAGGCCAGACATAGCACATGCAATAGGTATTGTTGCAAGATTCTCTGCAGATCCTAAGGAAACACACATGACAACAATCAAAAGAATTTTTAGATACCTGAAAGGCACTGAAGATTATGGCCTAGTATATTAGAAAAGAAATGATTTTGATTTAAAAGTGTATACTGATGCTGATTGGGCGGGCAACATTGATGATAGAAAAAGAACAAGTGGTGGCGCTTTCTTTTTAGGAGAAAGACTAGTGAGTTGGCTTAGCAAGAAACAAGGATGTGTTTCTCAGTCAACATCCAAAGTTGAATATGTTGCTATAGCACTGAATTGAACCAATATAGCATGGTTCAAACAACTATTGCAAGGCATAAATGAGCAAGTTACCAAGCCAGTAACTATATTCTGTGATAACACTAGTGCCATTAACATTTCAAAGAATCCTGTTATGCACTCTAAGACAAAGCACATTTCTATCAAATATCATTATCTTAGAGAAGAAGCTCAAGAGAAGAAATTGGTGTTGGAATATGTTAGCACAAAGGAGAAAATAGCAGATATCTTCACCAAACCACTACCAAAAGACACTTTTGAATATCTCAGAATTAAGTTAGGGGTCCTACCCCTATCTTCTACTCATTAACTGCGTTCGGTGAGAGCATCACTTCACTGACTCTATTGAAATTTTTTTTTTGGGAGTTGATGTTGGAGTGATACACTTTAGAATGTTTTTCTGAAAGTGTATTGATTGGAATTAATACTGGACTAATATAGAAAATGATACAAAGAACAGGAATTGAAGACAAATGCTCTGATCGAGACTCAGTTGATACACAATAGCAGGAAATAACTTCTTACAGACAAAAATTATGTTTTAGTTCTTTTCTTTTTGGCATTGTTGTCAAAGGGGGAGAAGATCTACCAATGGGGAGAAGACCAACTAGAGGAGAAGAGAAAACTGAGCAGACTATAGATTGGGAAGAAGACTGAAGGAGAAGTCTAATGTATGGGGGAGAGCATTTTAGTATTTCTGAATATCACAGCAATTTGAATCTTTTACAAGTCAAATCAATTGGTTTTTCCATCAATGCCAAAGGGGGAGATTGTTGGCAATATTACATTATAATAGACAATGAAGATTGTTGGCATTTCAATAAGGTTATTGATGATTATGGACATAATTGATTAAGGATGTTTTACTATCTTAATATTATTATTTTGTCATTGATGTCAAGAAATTGATTTTCTAATTCAGTATGATGTTGCCATATCTTGAGAAATATGATATGAAGATTATAAAGAAGTCGGTAAAGACACAGGAAAGAATATGATGAAAAAAGGGATAAGTTATTCAATGGGCAACTAGTACTGAGTTAGACAATGATGAGATCATGATGTTTTAGATAGTTTTAAAATCATACATATGTTGAAAAATGTAAAGGTTAATACTACACTATGTTATCAAGTAAGGAACCTAGTTGGTAAACCCTAAGGAACCTAGTCGGTAAACCCTAAGGTTATCGCAGTCGGCTAATGAAGATAGAATGTCTATCGAGTAAAGTTTATGATGAGATGGAGTTGGGATAGACTAGCTTGGTCTATGCTCCTGGATCCTCTTCAGGGATCTCCTGGTGTTCTTCTCACACCCTAGGGTCTCTAGGGCTTCCTTTGCTTGGGAAACCCCCTGACCATGCCCAATCCACTCACCAATGAGTTGCTTTGCTGCTGCTACAGTCTCACCTAATCATGAGACAACATTCCCCTACTATGGCTAGTAAAGGTTTAAGGCTTTCTTCATGCTTCCCAAGGTCGTAGCATGGTTGGTGTTGAGTCTTTATCCTTGTTTCAACCCTCCAAGTGCAATCTAGAAGTTGTTGTTTTCCTGCTCTCTACCGATTTCACTGTTTTGGTGTTTTGCTCACAAAATAGTCTGCTATAAGGATTTTCTCTCCCACATGGTGCATTGACAACCGACACTCCAAGATTGGTCTGCCTCTCTATTGGTAATGCCTCAAAGGTTACCTAGGGTTTGGGCCTGCAAGTGGCCATACAAAGTTTAGGGCAGTTCTTGGGGTTCTTGAGGGTTTAATGAGGGTTTTGTGATTTGTTTGGTCACAGTGAGGATTCTTGAGAGTCTGCTACCTTAAGTGGATTGGATGAAGTGTCTCCTTTACTCCAATGCTACCTCCAACACTCCTATTCTCTTCCTCCAAAGGATGTTCACTCAACTACACAAACCTGTTGTCCAAGACCTCTGCTACAACATCCATTCCTAACCGGGTACAGTTAGTCTCGCCTAGGAATGTGCTGCTGCTTGGTTAACTTGCTTTTCTCTAGGCCCTACATGCTTAGGACTAATGTATAGGGTCTCCACACCCATTTCCCAAGGTTTCATTAGGGTTCCACAATGGGAAATGGAGTCAAGACCTCATTTCACAGTTCCTGTCCAAAATAGGGTAGGAGGAACACAGTTTTCCAACTGTTTAAAAAAACACACATAGTCTACAATTAAAAACCTAAACTAATGCTTGAAAATGAAAGTATTTACACCATGTCAAAAACAACACATAGGATTGGATCTTTTTCAATCCGTACACTTGCTTATTTCTTCCTATCAAACTGACTGGTAATTACATTCTGCAGTTACAGTCTGATTTTTTGCTTGAGCCGTACAACATCTGTCAATCCAACCTCTAGATTTTAGGGTTTTAGAGTACTTATAGTACCTTGCCTCATTCTACGTGCACAAACTAAGGTTTTACCCCACCAACCTAAAGAACTTACCTTTTTTGCAATAAAAGTTGCTTGCTAACTTCAAAAGTTGTCATGCCATTGTGAGCAACTTTGACATGTTGCTGCCTAAGACTTCTAGACCACATTGGGCCCACCTAAGAACACCACCTGGTGATCAAACACTCCTAAACTCCTCCAATATACACATACCTTACATTTTGATAGAAAACACAACTCTTGACAACTGACCCTCTAGGACTCTACCTACGACCTATGAGCACATGGCTCATTATTACATGAATAAAAGCTTCTAAAAAGAACAATGCTAACAAATCAAGAAAAAGAAAGAGATAGGAAGAGTGCTCCTACACCATGCTCCCCCTCTGCACAGAATTTTAAGAAGAAGAAGGTGATAAGAGAGCTGGGTCTATTCCCAATGCCTTGAATCTGATCTCTTCCACCCATGTTGCTTCAAATATTGGCTGATCAACCCACTTCACAAGATGTTCCATATAAACCTAGTGTCTAGTAGATTTCTTGACTCTTGATTCCAAAATTTTCTCTACTTTAGGCTTCTTTACCTGTGGTAAAACATTAACGTCAATGTCTTGCAATACCTGAGCTTGGTTCTCAGTCTGTTCTACTATCTCACCCTTATACCTAGTCAGGTCTGCTACATTAAAAACTGGTGAAATGGTGAAATCTGTTGGCAAGTCAACTCTATAGGCATTCTTACCATACTGTGACAAGATTTTGCAAGGTCCCACTCTTTGCATCTGCAGTTTGGTAGGCTTTCCTCCTTGCATTCTAGCTTTACTCAAGTGAACCATCACATAATCACCCACTCTAAACTGAACTTCCCTTCTTTTCTCATCCTGTTTGGCTTTCAGTTTGAGGGTGGATTCAAGGATGGCCTTCTTAACCTGCTCCTGAACTTCCTTGATGGTTTGAGTGAAGTATTCTGCCTGTCCACTCTGCATTTGCAAACTACCAAGGTATCTTAACTCACACACTCCTCTTGGATGTCTGCCATAGACAACCTCAAAAGGGCTTTTACCAGTGGTTCTATTAACATTGTCATTATATGCATACTCTACTTGAGAAATGATCAAATCCCATGTTTGGCCATACTCTTTGGTCAAACATCTCAACAAGTTACCTAGCACTCTGTTGATGACTTCAGTCTGCCCATCTATTTGTGGATGGTAGGCTAAGTTAAATGACAAATTGGTTTCTAATCTCCTCCATAATGTCTTCCAAAAATGACCCATGAATTTGTTGTCCCTGTCTGAAACAATGCTCAAAGGGAGTCCATGAATCCTAACAATCTCTTTGAATAAGAGATGAGCAACATAGCTTGCATCATGTGTAGTCTTGCAAGGAATAAAATGACTCATTTTAGAAAATCTATCTACTACCACATAGATGTTGTCCATACCTATTTTGGTCTTAGGAAGTCCAACCATGAAGTCCATGCTTATGCATTCCCAAGGTCTGTTGGGAACCGGTAATGGCTGACACAAACCAGCATTGCTTGATCCACCTTTGGCTCTTTGGCATACACCACACTATTCTGCATATTTTCTCACATCTCTTGGCAACTTTGGCCAATAGTAGAACCTCTACACTAAGTCTAGGGTCTTATTAACCCCAAAATGTCCACTCATACTACCATTATGCTTCTCTTCAATGAGGTTCTCCCTCATTGATCCTCTAGGTACACACAACTGATTACCCTTGAATAAAAGACCATTTTGGAGAGTTTAATCTGCATACTCACCATGGAAATGGTTCTCAAATTCACTGCAACTCTTATAGGCTGTTGCAAAGTCTTCATCTCCCTCATAGAGATCTTTGAAACCTTCTATGCCAATGCTCTATAGCTATAATTCTTGGACTGTCAACAATTTTCTGCTCAATGCATCTGCCACCCTATTAAGTTGCCCTTTCTTATGCTTAATAGTGAAGGTGAAGGATTAGAGATATTCCATCCATTTCAGATGCCTATTGCTTACCTTTTCTTGAGTATTTATGTAACTCAATGCTTGATTGTCTGTGAATATTACAAACTCTTTTGGAAGTAGGTAATGTCTCCATTTCTTAAGAGAGTGCACTAATGCATACAAATTTAAGTCATAAGCTCAATACCTCTTCTTTGCTTCATTCAGTTTCTCACTAAAAAATGCCACAGGTCTTCCCTCTTGGCTGATTACTCCACCTACAACAATACCACTTGCATCACACTCCAAAGTGAACAAGTTATCAAATGAAGGTAGGAGAAGGATGGGATTTGTGGCTATTTCCTGTTTCAACAATTGAAATGCTTTGTCTTCTTGCTCACTCTAAAAAAACTTAGTTTTCATACCTCCCTTAATGGTGTCAAGGACTAGAGCACATATACCACTAAAATTCCTCACAAATTTCCAATAAAATTGAGCTAATCCATGGAAACTTCATACCTCAGTTCCTGTTTTAGGTGCAGGCCAATTCATGATTGCCTCCACTTTGCTTGGATCCATCTTCAAGGTTCCTTTGGACACCACAAATCCTAAGTATACCAACTCTTGTTTCAAGAAGTCACACTTCTCTAGGTTGATAGATAGCTTCTCCTCATTCAACCTCTCCAAAATTGATCTCAAATGCTCAAGATGCTCTTTCTTAGTGCTGCTATAGATGAGTATGTCATCTAGATACACTACCACAAATCTCCCTATGAAGTCTTTTAATACTTCATTCATCAACCTCATGAAGGTGCTTGGAGCATTAGTAAGCTCAAATGGCATCACAAGCCACTCATACAATCCATCTATGGTCTTGAAAGCGGTCTTCCACTCATCACCCTCCTTAATTCTTATCTGGTGATAACCACTTTTAAGGTCCAGCTTAGTGAAATACATAGCCCCTCCTAAACAATCCATTAAATCCTCTATTCTAGGAATAGGAAACCTATACATAAAGGTAATCCTATTTATTTCTCTTGAGTCAATGCAAAGCCTCCATTTACCTCCTTTTTTGGATGCCAACACCACCAGGACTGCACATGGGCTGATGCTCTTCTTAATCAGTCCTTGTTCCAATAGCTCTTGAACTTGCCTTGCTACTTCCTTATTCTAATTAGGAGTGATCTTATAGGTAGCTTTGTTTGGTAGGGATGCACCTGGGACAAAGTCTATTTGATGGTTGATTGTCCTTCTAGGTGGGAGTGTGGCAGGTGCTCCATCACTCACAATGTCCTTGTACTCATGCAACAAGTGCTGCACCTCCTTGGGTACTTCAGTCTGTAGCTTGTCTTCTTCCTTCTTTGGCTTCACAAAGATAGCACACTTGACCATATACTCCTCATGTAGAAGGTTGATGAACTCTTTACCAGTAGCTACCAAAACACTAGGTGTTTTTGAAGTGCCCTCTTCATCCTCAGTCAATGACTGAATTTTGTAAGTCTTGTTGTCCTTCTTAAAGGATATGGAGTTCTCCTCTCCATCATAGACTACCTTCCTATCAAACTACCAAGGTCTTCCTAATAGTAGATGACATGCATCCATAGGCAATACATCACAAAGGATTTTGTCTCTAAATCCTCTAATAGAAAACTCTACCCAAGTCTGCTCATTGACTAGCACACTCTGTCCTTTGTTTAACCAAGTTACCTTGTAAGGATTGGTGTGGGGTATTCTTGTGAGTTTTATCTTCCTAACTACCTCTTCAGAGATGATGTTATCAGTTGAGCCAGTATCAACTATCACCTTACACACTTTGCCAAGAATCTTGCACCTTACCCTAAACAATGCTCTTCTATGTTTGGGTTCCTCCTTGATTGGCTGTCTGATCAAAATCCGATTGAACATCAGGTTCTCACCAACTTCTGATTCAATCTAATCCACATCTGGTGTCTTGTTGCTTGAAGAGTCTTCTTGTGCATATGTAACCCTCATTCCATTATTAGTTGAGGTAGGCTTGTCAGGGCGTCTATATGCTGGGTGTCCCAATTGACCACAATTGTAACACTTCATAGTTGCAAAATATTATTTACCTCTGCCGGTACCTCTACCCCTATTTGAACCACCTTGTGCACCTCTTCCTCTAGTATTTCCACCTCTGAGATTGGTCTCACTACCATGCTCAATCAACTTAGCTTCTCCATGGGATCTTTGCTCATTTGGCTTGCTGTGGTAACCACCTTAGTGAGTCACTTATTCTCTGCCTCTACCTTTACCCCTACTATTGGAGTCTCCTTTTCTTTTGTTCCTTTCCTCTACTTTGACAATAAGCTGATGGCATTTTTGAATAGTAGTAGGAGTCCACAAACTGATCTCCTCCTAAATGTTCCACTTTAGGCTACTCAAGTACCTAGCCACCTTAATAGATTCATCTTCTTGAACCCTTGATCTAAGACATACTTTTTGAAACTCTTCGATGTAGGAGGTTACATCAAGATCCTTTTGTTTCAATCCTTGTCTCTTCTTATGAAGTTGAACTTCATAAGCCTCTGGTAAGTAGTTCTCCTTAATCTTTCTTACCATAGCTTCCCAGTTTGCAATGCGTAACTTTCCCATACTAACCCTTTCTTCTTGCAAGTATTTCCACCATGTTAGAGCTGCTCCCCTCAATCTTGATTTGGCAACTTTAATTTTCTGAGCCTCTGTCACTCCTTCACACTCAAAGTGGTTTTCTGTGGCCTCAATCCATTCCATAACAATGTCTATATCCATTCTTCCACTAAAATGTTGCACACCTTCAAATGCCTTAGTGTTCAAAGCTTTGATAGCTTTCACAAAAGGTTCTTCATGGAGCAAGGGATCAGGTTCAAGGATCACATCATCTATGTCTATAGCCTTTTAACCTTTGGTGTCTTCATCCCAAGGTTCTTGTGTCCTCTGACCTACTACTTCTTACAGTTTATCCCTCAAATCATCCATGGCTTCTTCAAGGAGCCTATTCTTCTCCCTCTATTCTTCCACTTCTCTAGCTAGCTCTGTGTTGGTAACCATTCTGCTCTCCCCTACTGATTCACCAGTATATAGAGAAATACACATGATCCAACAAGTCTTTTACTTAGCTCTGATACCAATATGATGAGATGGAGTTGGGATAGACCAGCTTGGTCTATGCTCCTGGATCCTCTCTGGGGATCTCCTGGTGTTCTTCTCACACCCTAGGGTGTCTAGGGCTTCCTCTTCTTGGGAAACCCCCTGACCATGCCCAATCCACTCACCAATGAGTTGCTTTGCTACTGCCACAGTCTCACCTGCTCATGAGAAAACATTCCCCTACTATGGCTAGTAAAGGTTTAAGGCTTGCTTCATGCTTCCCAAGGTCCTAACATGGTTGGTGTTGAGTCTTTATCCTTGTTTCAACCCTCCAAGTGCAATCTAGAAGCTGTTGTTTTCCTACTCTCTATCGATTTCACTGTTTTGGTGTTTTGCTCACAAAATAGTCTGCTACAAGGATTTTCTCTCCCACACGATGCATTGAAAACCCACACTCCAAGATTGGTCTACCTCTCTATTGGTAATTCCTCAAAGGTTACCTAGGGTTTGGGCCTACACGTGGCCATACAAAGTTTAGGGCAGTTCTTGGGGTTCTTGAGGGTTTAATGAGGGTTTTGTGATTTGTTTGGTCATAGTGAGGATTCTTGAGTGTCTGCTACCTTAAGTGGATTTGATGAAGCCTCTCCTTCACTCCAATGCTACCTCCAACACTCGTCTGCTCTTCCTCCAAAGGATGTTCACTCAACTACGCAAACCTGTTGTCCAAGACCTCTGCTACAACGTCCATTCGTAGCTGGGTACAGTTAGTCTCACCTAGGAATGTGTTGTTTCTTGGTTAACTTGCTTTTCTCTGGGCACTGCATGCTTAAGACTAACGTACAGGGTCTCCACACCCATTTCTTGAGGTTTCATTATGGTTCCACAACGGGAAATAGAGTCAAGACCTCATTTCACAGTTCCTGTCCAAAACGGGGTAGGAAGAACACGGTTTTGCAACTGTTTACAAAAACACACACAGTCTACAATTAAAAACCTAAACTAATGCTTGAAAATGAAAGTATTTACACCATGTCAAAAACAACACACAGGATTGGATCTTTTTCAATTTGTACACTTGCTTATTTCTTCCTGTCAAACTAACTGGTAATTACATTCTACAGTTACGGTCTGATTTTCTGCTTGAGCCATACAACATCTGTCAATCCAACCTCTAGATTTTAAGGTTTTAGAGTACTTATAGTACCTTGCCTCAGTCTGCATGCACAAACTAGGGTTTTACCTAGCTAACCTAAAGAACTTACCTTTTTTGCAATAAAAGTTGCTTGTCAACTTCAAAAGTTGTCATGCCATTACGAGCAACTTTGAGCAACTTTGACATGTTGCTGCCTAAGACTTCTAGACCACATTGGGCCCACCTAAGAACACCACCTGGTGATCAAACACTCCTAAACTCCTGCAATACACACATACCTTACATTTTGATAGAAAACACAACTCTTGACAACTGACCCTCTAGGACTCTACCTAGGACCTATGAGCACGAGGCTCATTATTACATGCATAAAAGCTTCTAAAAAGAACAATGCTAACAAAATAAGAAAAAGAAAGAGATAGGAAGGGTACTCCTACACCAATTTAGTATTCACTGAGTTGTAACCGAGCTATAATAGAATGCATTAATTGTTTACATGATATATTTAATGAAGGAAGCTGATGAGTTGGAACGAATCGATGATTAGTAAGCCGTGGAGGATGTTTGTTAATGAATCTCAGGCAATGGAGAGTCGGCATGAAAATCTACAACACAGATTGAACCACATTACCCTAACACTAGTTCCAAGAAGAATGTGCAAGTTCCAAGCCGGGGTAAAACATTTTCAGATCGAAAGATACATTGAACCTAGACAAGATTGAAGATATGATGGCTATGATTGATCATTGTAAATGTGATCAAAGAGATTAACCAATTGGAAGATTGTTTATAAATAGGAAACTATTGATAAACAATGTATGCGGGCGAGTGTATGCACAAGGATGCTACATAGTGATTACCGAGCACAAAAGCTTGAAGACCTATTAGAATAACATAGTATTGATGCCCAACAGATAGACAAGATTAGTTCTATATCTAGATTGTATTGAACAAATAAGAATTTGCTTTAGCATTTTTATATGTGAAGTTCCAGATAGACTTTTATTACTGTTATTTTGTGAAAGTGACAGAAAATCTCTTAACTGAGTGGACCTAACAGTCTTATATGTAAATCCTCTAGCAAGGTGACATTCTTATTGAGTGTTTGAAATCCTTTGACAAGGTCACTCCTAACAAGGTGAAGATCCTAACAGATCTGAGGGAAATCCCTTAACCGGGTCACATCTAGCAATGTGTTTGTAATCTTTAATAGGATTTGTTTTTAACCAAGCATACTCTAGAAGAGTATATTTCTTAGTGGGTCCAAAATCCCACAGTGGTTTTTCCCTATTTGGGTTTGCACATTAAATTTGGTGTTATGAGGTTTATGATGTTTATATGCTTTTGAGTTTACATGTTTGATAGTTTTTGGTTATATGACTGATATATATGTTACCGAGGTTGAATCTGATGTTTTTATGGATGATTAAGTTTGTATGATTCACCCCCCCCCTCTCATCTTGTTGGCTATTGGATCTGTACTTACATTAAGTATCAAAACTATCAAATCATCGAACAACATTCCTCCCATTAGGAAGAAATAAAACCAAAGGTGTGCACATCGAGTCTCCCCAATCATGAAGGGAAGATGTAGGGAAAAAAACTCAAGATGTATGGAGTTGTTGAAAACTGCTCAAGTGTCCCCATGTCAATGCTAAAAGTTACCCCCTCCAAATCATGCGTATTGATCCACAATGTTGATAAAGACACTCCAAGATCTAGTGAATATGAACGTAGAATAAGATCCAAAGGCTCACATGTCTCCTCTAAGGATAAAGAGACCTCCTCCAAATTTTGTACATAAGTATCCACAATCATGTCAACCTTGAAAGAATGATAATGTAGATAATGAAAAAGAGAGTCGGAGTGTTTCCTCACAACAAATGAAGAAGGATCATCTTCATCAAAGAGAAGATAAATGTCATCAATGATGTCCCCCAAATCTGCAATGTAGGACACAACAAACAAACTTGCAATGTCTGTCGAGTAATCATCCCATGGAACTGAAGTTGGAAGACAAGGTATGCCCTACTGCACTGAATCACAAGAAGGCAAAACTATTGTAATATTTTCATCATCAGGTGCAAGAGGTGATGTGATATTAATAGGAGGAGATGAAATGCTAGGCTCAAGAATGGGGTCGCATGTCAGAATCCCGAAGTTCAAGTACCCAAAGTTCTCCTGAATATTGAAATCATCACAAGAAGTGTGATCAACATAGGAAGAATTAACCTCATCAATATGACCAAAATGTGAAAAGGTATATAACTGAGATTCATGATTAACCACCCTAGTTGTAATGATAGTTCTACTCTCCAAGTCTCTAATGATAACTGAATCAGGTGTGAACTTCATAGTTTTCCTTGTTACCCCATGAGTGATCTGATAGATGGAAATAAGATTGTTTGTCAAATGGGGTACACACAACACATCATTGGAGGAGTTATCCCTAATGGAAATATATCCTTTCCCAATAAAATCCATGTATGTATTATTTTACATCAAAATTTGTGGCATGTTTCAAGGAACAAATGAAGAGAACATAGACTGTGAAGATGACATATGATGAGAAGCTCCAGAATCATGACTTGTAGTAGAACAAAGAGCTTGTCATTTATTTGTTCCAAAAGTTTGATCCTTCCCTTTATCCTTTTTCTTTGGAAGAAGAAGCCAAAGTAGACATTATAGAAGGCAAACTGATTTTATTCTTCTCAAGAAGATGTTTCAATTCATCAATATCCTTCTTGTAACAATGTTGTTAATCATGTCCCAGCTTCTTATAATATGCACAAAAAAGATTGTCCTTATATGATTTCTTATTAGGTGAGGATGTAGAATCACTTTGTTGTGGTGAGGATGATTATGCTCCATCTTCTTGTGTCTTTGGCTTAGACTACTTTTGGTTCTTACCTTTTCCTTGATTACTTTGATTCCCTTTATTAGCCGGAAAATCTTGTGACTTTGAAGACTTGAGAATCCCCATCTTGGTCAGATTAAATTGCTCAAGTATAAACATCTTCGTGAATGCATCAAATGATGGTGGAGTGTATGAGAAACCTTGAGCCAATAAATGGGCATGAAAGATATAAACAAAGGTTGCATACTCCGTTGAAATCTTGTCCAACAAGTTGTAAACCAATGGCGCATCTTTTTTATCAATGTCACAATCCTTAAGCTTTTCTCTTAGCTCATTTTCTTTTGTGATATAATCTTGGATTCTATGAAAATCCTTGGGATCCAATGTTGTGAGTTCATCATCAAGATTGTATCCATTTATCCCATCAACTTGACCCTAATATTTGGCATAAATATCTTAATCCTCTTTAATTGTAGTACACTTCTCAATATGAAAAAAGAGGTCATTTGATACATACTCTCTCAAGGTTCCAAGTGCCATATAATTTTTAGTGAGCCATTCAAAATGAATATTAGGATCATCCTTAGGATCAAGTGGTGTTGTTATTGTTCCATTTACATAATGAATGAGTCATTTTTCCATAAGCTTACTCCATGCATTAATTTCCCATGATGCATAATTATTTGGAGTTAAAAGTTAAAATTTAGGAGAGCCCATAGCACCAAATGAAAAACACAATAAAGCAAGAGGCAAAATCACACAAGACACCCCCCCAAATTACTTAATCAAAGAACCCCCGCACCCCCCCACCCTAAAATGATGATTTGGCACTTTATATATAGTGCGATTACAATGGCCACTTGCAAAACAAGGCAAGGTGGAATTTCTAATTTCAAAAGACAACTACCTCAAATAGGTTGGAAGAGACTCCAACAAACTCCACAAGAGATCTAAGATAAGATCCAAGAAAGTAAAGAGTACCAAATGGGCCAAAAATGACCAAATACTGAAAGTACAATTTCTATTCAAAATGGTGCAAATCTGATAGCACCACATGAAAGTAAATAAAAAATTATGCACTTCCAAAGAAAATGGCACCTGAAAAGGAGGTCGTATGAGCCCGAACAAAGCCTCTGAAGTTGCAAAATTGAGGATTGGACAGGTATGGTTGCGAAAAACTAGAAATTGTGAAAACTGTCCACCAAAATAAGAAAAATCCACCAACACTATGAAGAGCACAAAAAATTAGCCCAAATAAACAAAAAATTGTACGAAAAAAGGACCTAAAATGAGCAAGTTATCGGCCTCCAAAGTTGGCCTACAAAATCAATAATCTCATTAAGAGGGGGCTTGGTGTAGGAGCACCCTTCCTATCTCTTTCTTTTTCTTTCTTTTTCTAGCATTGTTCTTTTTAGAAGCTTTTATGCATGTAGAAATGAGCCATGTGCTCATAGGTCCTAGGTAGGGTCCTAGAGGGTAAGTTGTCAAGGTTATGATTTTTGTTGTGCTTTCTATCAAAATGTAAGGTATGTGTGTATTGGAGGAGTTTAGGAGTGTTTGATCACTAGGTCGTATTCTCAAGTTGACCCAATGGGGTCTAGAAGTCTTAAACAACAACATGTCAAAGTCGCTCAAAGTTGCTCACAATGGCATGACAACTTTTAAAAGTTGACAAGCATGTTTTATTGCAAAAAGGGTAAGTTCTTTAGGTTAGCGGTGGAAAAACCCTAGTTTGTGCATGCAAACCGAGGAAAGGTACTATAAGTACTCTAAAACCCTAAAATCTAGAGGTTGGGTTGATAGACATTGTACGGCTCAAGCAGAAAATCAGACTATAACTGCAGAATGTAATTACTAGTCAGTTTGACAGGAATAAATAAGCAAGTGTACGGATTGAAAAACATCCAAACCTATGTGTTGTGTTTGTCATGGTGTAAATAGTTTCATTTTCAAGCATTAGTCTAGGTTTTTAATTGCAGACTGTATGTGTTTTTGTAAATAGTTGTAAAATTGTGTTCTTCCTGCCCTGTTTTGGACAGGAACTGTGAAATATGGTCTTGACTCCATTTTTCATTGTGGAACCCTAATGAAACCACAGGAACTGGGTGTGGAGACCCTGTACATTAGTTCTAAGCATGCAAGGCCCAGAGAAATGTAGGTTAATAAAGTAGCAGCACATTCCTAGGTGAGAGTAGCAGAACCCGGTTAGGAATGGACGTTGTAGTAGAGGTCTTGGACAACAGGTTTGAGTAGTTGAGTGAACATCCTTTGGAGGGAGAGCAGAGGATTGTTGGAAGTGGAATTGGAGTGAAGGAGAGGCTTCATCAAATCCATTTAAGGTGGCAAACACTAAAAGAATCCTCACTATATTTATACAGTCCAGTAAGCCCTCACAAAACCCTCAAGAACCCCAAGAAACTGCCTAAGCTTTGTACGGTCGTTTGCAGTAACAAACCCTAGGTAACCCTTGAGGCATTGCCTATAGAAAAGTAGACAAATCTTGGAGTGTGGATTATTAATGCACTATGTGCGAGAGAAAACCCTTGTTGCAGACTGTTTTGTGAGTAAAACACCCAAAGAGTGAAATCGGTAGAGAGCAGGCTGACAGCAGCTTCTAGATTGCACTTGGAGGGTTGAAACAAGGATAAAGACTCAACACCAATCATGCTAGGACCTTGGGAAGTATGAAGCAAGCCTTAAACCTTTACTAGCCATAGTAGGGGAATGTTGTCTCATGAGCAGGTGAGACTATAGCATCAGCAAAGCAACTCATTAGTGAGTGGATTGGGCATGGTTAGGGGGTTTCCCAAGCAGAGGAAGCCCTAGAGACCCTAGGGTGTGAGAAGAGCACTAGGAGATCCCAGGAGAGGATCCAGGAGCATAGACCAAGCTGGTCTATCCCAACACCATCTCATTAGATTGGTATCAGATCTAAGTAAAAGACTTGTTGGACCATGTGTATGTCTCTCTATACTAGTGAATCAGTAGGGGAGAGCAGAATGGTTACCAATGTAGAGCTAGCTAGAGAAGTGGAAGAATAGAGGGAGAAGAATAGGCTCCTTGAAGCAGCCATGGATGATTTGAGGGATAAATTGCAGGAAGTAGTAGATCAGAGGACACAAGAACCTTGGGATGGAGACACCAAAGGTAAAAAGGCTATAGACATAGTTGATGTGATCCCTGAACCTAATCCCTTGCTCCATGAAGAACCTTTTGTGAAAGCTATCAAAGCTTTGAACACTAAAGCATTTGAAGGTGTGGCACATTTCAGTGGAAGAATGGATATAGACACTGTTATGGAATGGATTGAGGCCATGGAAAACCACTTTGAGTGTGAAGGAGTGACAGAGGCTCAGAAAGTTAAAGTTGCCAAATCAAGGTTGAGGGGAGCAGCTCTAACATGGTGGAAATACCTGCAAGAAGAAAGGGTTAGTATGGGAAAGTTACCCATTGTAAACTGGGAAGCTATGGTAAGAAAGATTAAGGAGAACTACTTACCAGAGGACTATGAAGTTCAACTTCATAAGAAGAGACAATGATTGAAATAGAAGGATCTTGATGTAACCTCCTACACCGAAGAGTTTCAAAAATTATGTCTTAGATCAAGGGTTCAAGAAGATGAATCTATTAAGGTGGCTAGGTACTTGAGCAACCTACAGTGGAACATTCAGGAGTAGATCAATGTTTGGACTCCTACTACTGTTCAAAAATGCCACCATCTTGTTCTCAAAGTAGAGGAAAGGAACAAAAGAAAAGGAGACTCCAATAGCAAGGGTAAAGGCAGAGGCAGAGAACAAGTGACTCACCGAGGTGGTTACCACAGCAAGCCAAATGAGCAAAGAGCCCATGGAGAAGCTAAGTTGACTGAGCATGGTAGTGAGACCAATCTCAAAGGTTGACATACTAGAGGAAGAGGTGCACAAGGTGGTTCAAGTAGGGGTAGAGGTACTGACAAAGGTAACTCCTATTTTGCAACTATGAAGTGTTACAATTGTGGTCAATTGGGACACCTAACATATAGATGCCCTGACAAGCCTACCTCAACTAATAATGGAAAGAGGATTGCATATGCACAAGAAGACTCTTCAAGTAGCAAGACACCAGATGTGGATCAGATTGACTCAGAAGTTGGTGAGAACCTGATGTTCAACCGGATTTTGATCAGATAGCAAATCAAGGAGGAACCCAAACATAGAAGAGCATTGTTTAGGGTAAGGTGCAAGATTCTTGGCAAAGTGTGTAAGGTGATAGTTGATACTGGCTCAACTAATAACATCATCTCTGAAGAGGTAGTTAGGAAGCTGAAACTCACAAGAATACCCCACACCAATCCTTACAAGGTAACTTGGTTAAACAAAGGATAGAGTGTGCTAGTCAATGAGCAGACTTGGGTAGAGTTTTTTATTGGAGGGTTTAGAGACAAAATCCTTTGTGATATATTGCCTATGGATGCATATCATCTGCTGTTAGGAAGACCTTGGTAGTTTGATAGGAAGGTAGTCTATGATGGAGAGGAGAACTCCATATCCTTTAAGAAGGACAACAAGACATACAAAATTCAGTCATTGACCGAGGATGAAGAAGGCACTTCAAAAACACCTAGTGTTTTGGTAGCTACTGGTAAAGAGTTCATTAACCTTCTACATGAGGAGGATATGGTCAAGTGTGCCATCTTTGTGAAGCCAAAGAAGGAAGAAGATAAGCTTAAGACCGAAGTACACAAGGAGGTGCAACACTTATTGCATGAGTACAAGGACATTGTGAGTGAAGGAACCCCTGCCACACTCCCACCTAGAAGGACAATCAACCATCAAATAGAATTTGTCCTAGGTGCATCCTTACCAAAAAAAGCTACCTATAAGCTCACTCCTGATCAGAATAAGGAAGTAGCAAGGCAAGTGCAAGAGCTATTGGAACAAGGACTTATTAAGAAGAGCATCAGCCCATGTGCAGTCCCAGTGGTGTTGGCATCCAAAAAAAGGAGGTAAATGGAGGCTTTGCACTGATTCAAGACCAATCAATATGATTACCATTAGATACAGGTTTCCTATTCCTAGAATAGAGGATTTAATGGATTGTTTAGGAGGGGCTATGTATTTCACTAAGCTGGACCTTAAAAGTGGTTATCACCAGATAAGAATTAAGGAGGGTGATGAGTGGAAGACCACTTTCAAAACCACAGATGGATTGTATGAGTGGCTTGTGATGCCATTTGGGCTTACTAATGCTCCAAGCACTTTTATGAGGTTGATGATTGAAGTGTTAAAAGACTTCACAAGCATATTTGTGGTAGTGTATTTAGATGACATACTCATCTATAGTAGCACTAAGGAAGAGCATCTTGAGCATTTGAGATCAGTTTTGAAGAGGTTGAATGAGGAGAAGCTATCTATCAACCTGGAGAAGTGTGACTTCTTGAAACAAGAGCTGGTATACTTAGGATTTGTGGTGTCCAAAGGAACCTTGAAGATGGATCCAAGCAAAGTGGAGGCTATCATGAATTGGCCTGCACCTAAAACAGGAACTAAGGGAAGAAGTTTCCATGGATTAGCACAATTTTATAGGAAATTTGTGAGAAATTTCAGTGGTATATGTGCTCCAGTCCTTAACACCATTAAGGGAGGTCTGAAAACTAAGTTTGTATGGACTGAGCAAGCAGACAAAGCATTTCAATTATTGAAATAGGAAATAGCCACAAAGCCCATCTTTGTCCTACCTTCATTTGATAAGTTGTTCACTTTGGAGTGTGATGCAAGTGGTATTGCTATAGGTGGTGTACTCATCCAAGAGGGAAGACCTGTGGCATTTTTTAGTGAGAAATTGAATGAGGCAAAGAAGAGGTATTCAACTTATGACTTAAATTTGTATGCATTAGTGCACTCTCTTAAGAAATGGAGACATTACCTACTTCCAAAAGAGTTTGTAATATTCACAGACAATCAAGCATTGAGTTACATAAATACTCAAGAAAAGGTAAGCAATAGGCATCTAAAATGGATGGAATATCTCTAATCCTTCACCTTCACTATTAAGCATAAGAAAGGGCAACTTAATAGGGTGGCAGATGCATTGAGCAGAAAATTGTTGACAGCCCAAGAATTATAGCTATAGAGCATTGGCATAGAAGGTTTCAAAGATCTCTATGAGGGAGATGAAGACTTTGCAACAGCCTATAAGAGTTGCAGTGAATTTGAGAACCATTTCCATGGTGAGTATGTAGATTACACTCTCCAAAATGGTCTTTTATTCAAGGGTAATCAGTTGTGTGTACCTAGAGGATCAATGAGGGAGAACCTCATCCAAGAGAAGCATAATGGTAGTATGAATGGATATTTTGGGGTTATTAAGACCCTAGACTTAGTGCAGAGATTCTACTATTGGCCAAAGTTGCCAAGAGATGTGAGAAGATATATAGAACATTGTGGTGTATGCCAATGAGCCAAAGGTGGATCAAGCAATGTTGGTTTGTATCAGCCATTACCGGTTCCCAACAAACCTTGGGAATGCATAAGCATGGACTTCATGGTTGGACTTCCTAAGACCAAAATAGGTATGGATAGCATCTATGTGGTAGTAGATAGATTTTCTAAAATGAGTCATTTTATTCCATGCAAGACTACACATGATGCAAGCTATGTTGCTCATCTCTTCTTCAAAGAGATTGTTAGGATTCATGGACTCCCTTTGAGCATTGTTTCAGATAGGGACAAAAAATTCATGGGTCATTTTTGGAAGACATTATGGAGGAGATTAGGAACCAATCTGTAATTTAGCTTAGCCTACCATCCACAAACAGATGGGCAGACTAAAGTCATCAACAAAGTGTTAAGTAACTTGTTGAGATGTTTGACCAAAGAGTATGGCCAAACATGGGATTTGATCATTTCTCAAGCAGAGTATGCATATAATGACAGTGTTAATAGAACCACTGGTAAAAGCCCTTTTGAGGTTTTCTATGGCAGACATCTAAGAGGAGTATGTGAGTTGAGAGACCTTGGTAGTTTGCAAATGCAGAGTGGATAGGTAGAAGACTTCACTCAAACCATCAAGGAAGTTCAAGAGCAAGTTAAGAAGGCCATCCTTGAATCCACCATCAAACTAAAAGCTGAAGTGGATGAGAAAAGGAGGGAAGTACAGTTTAGAGTGGGTGATTGTGTAATGGTTCACTTGAGTAAAGCTAGGATGCAAGGAGGAAAGCCTACCAAATTGCAGATGCAAAGAGTGGGACCTTGTAGAATCCTATCGCAGTATGGTAAGAATGCCTACAGAGTTGACTTGCTAGTAGATTTAGCCATTTCACCAGTTTTTAATGTAGCAGACTTGACCAGGTATAAGGGTGAAATAGCAGAATAGACTGAGAACCAAGCTAAGGTATTGCAGGATATTGATATTAATGTTTTACCATAGGTAAAGAAGCCTAAAGCTGAGCAAATTTTGGAATCAAGAGTCAAGAAATCTACTAGACACCAGGTTTATATGGAACATCTAGTGAAGTGGGTAGATCAACTAGTATCTGAAGCAACATGGGTGGAAGAGAGTAGAATCAAGGCACTGGGAATAGACCTAGCTCTCTTATCACCTTCTTCTTCTTAAATTCTATGTAGAGGGGGAGCATGGTGTAGGAGCACCCTTCCTATCTCTTTCTTTTTCTTGTTTTTGCTAGCATTTTTCTTTTTAGAAGCTTTTATGCATGTAGAAATGAGCCATGTGCTCATAGGTCCTAGGCAGGGTCCTAGAGGGTAAGTTGTCAAGGTTATGATTTCTATTGTGTTTTCTGTCAAAATGTAAGGTATATGTGTATTGGAGGAGTTTAGGAGTGTTTGATCACCTGGTGGTGTTCTCAAGTTGACCCAATGGGGTCTAGAAGTCTTAAACAACAACATGTCAAAGTTGCTCAAAGTTGCTCACAATGGCATGACAACTTTTAAAAGTTGACAAGTAGGTTTTATTGCATAAAAGGTAAGTTCTTTAGGTTAGTGGTGGAAAAACCCTAGTTTGTGCTTGTAGATTGAGGAAAGGTACTATAAGTACTCTAAAAACCTAAAATCTAGAGGTTGGGTTGACATACATTGTACGGCTCAAGCAGAAAATTAGATTGTAACTGCAGAATGTAATTACCAGTTAGTTTGACAGGAAGAAATAAGCAAGTGTACGGATTGAAAAACATCCAAACCTGTGTGTTGTGTTTGTCATGGTGTAAATAGTTTCATTTTCAAGCATTAGTCTAGGTTTTTAATTGCAGACTTTGTGTGTTTTTGTAAACAGTTGTAAAACTGTGTTCTTCCTGCCCCGTTTTGGACAGGGACTGTGAAATATGGTCTTGACTCCATTTTCCATTGTGGAACCCTAATGAAACCATAGGAAATGGGTGTGGAGACCCTATACATTAGTTCTAAGCATGCAAGGCCTGGAGAAATGCAAGTTAATCAAGCAGCAACACTTTCCTAGGCGAGAGCAGCAGAACCCGGTTAGGAATGGACATTGTAGCAGAGGTCTTTCATAGCAGGTTTGAGTAGTTGAGTGAACATCCTTTGGAGGGAGAGTAGAGGAGTGTTGGAAGCAGCATTGGAGTGAAGGAGAGGCTTCATCCAATCCATTTAAGGTGGCAGACACTAAAAGAATCCTCATTGTATTTATATAGTCTAGTAAACCCTCACAAAACCCTTAAGAACCCCAAGAAATTGCCCAAACCCTAGGTAACTCTTGAAGGCATTGCCAATAGAAAGGTAAACAAATCTTGGAGTGTGGATTGTGAATGCACCGTATGGGAGAGAAACCCTTGTTGCAGAGTGTTTTGTGAGTAAAACACCCAAACCGTGAAATTGGTAGAGAGCAGGTTGACAACAGCTTCTAGATTTCACTTGGAGGGTTGAAACAAGGATAAAGACTCAACACCAACCATGCTAGGACCTTGGGAAGAATGAAGCAAACCTTAAACCTTTACTAGCCATAGTAGGGGAATGTTGTCTCATGAGAAGGTGAGACTGTAGTAGCAGCAAAGCAACCCATTGGTGAGTGGATTGGGCATGGTCAGGGGGTTTCCTAAGCAGAGGAAGCCCTAGAGACCCCAGGGTGTGTGAAGAGCACCAGGAGATCCCAAGAGAGGATCCAAGAGCATAGACCAAGCTAGTCTATCCCAACACCATCTCATCAGGGCTGAATTTTTTTTTAAAACAGATGATGCAATAATGGCATCATCATTTTATTGGCTTAAATTTGATGCTCATTCGTCCATCAAATGAACTTCATACCCCTGTTGCATGGCATGTCCATACCATATGGAAGATGATGTGGTCAAATAGAAAGATGACATGTGTCAAAGACATGTAGTTTAAAGATGCTACATGGTTGAATGTACAACAACCATGTGTGAGCATCAAAAGATGTCAAGTGGAGCCAACTTCTAAGTGAGGTGGAGCGGTGTTGTAGGAGGTGACATAGTGGCTAGTTAGGTGTCTTTGCCAAAAAAGTAGCCTAGAAAAAGTAGTCGGCAAGACCTGGAACAACAGTTAGAAATAGCCTGACCGAGGTTGTCAGAAGACTAAGAGGCCCGGGCGGCGGAGCGGCGGTGCCCGACAGAGCAGGGTCACAGGAGTAGTGTTTGACAATAGAAGTTGCCGTAGAGGTTGTTGTGGTCATCGAGAAGTGCAGATGGTACTGGAGCTAACTGGAAGATGCATACGAGAGCCATAGATGGTATGGGAGCCTGTAAGGAATAAATGCAGGCAGAGTCCATTGTTGGGGTGAAAACCCCAATTTTTTTTATTTTTTTTTAAATAATGTAAAAAAATTTACAAATAATTTAAACAACTGCGAAATAAAATATGGAACGTTTGAAATAGATTCACAGAAAAAAAAAAAAAAACAAACTTTTAAAATAAATCGTACCATACACCCAAATTAGGCAATTTTTTCCTCCAAGGCTTGAAATTCACTTTTCATCAAATATAGGTAAATTTATATTCAAAATTCATGGAAACAGCCTCCTGGACGCAACGGTAAGGTCAAAATCACCATAGGATCTTCCCAAATGTGCAAATCCCCATATCTAAAAAATGAATTTACTCCAAAATATCTCCGAATAGACTACTTAGTGAAGCCCCAATGGCTCTAATACCATGTATGAAAATAGCCAACATCATTAGCTCAATGAATAGCACAATAGAGAGACAAGATATATTGATAAGAATAAACTATATTCTAATCAAGATGAAAAAATAAGATCAACTAGATCATTACATACAATGTAGATGAGCTTGCTTATAAAGGCAAGACCATATGAATATGTGAGCACCCAATCATGACCCGTGGCTCAATGAGAAACAAGGGTAGGTAAGAAAAGGTAGGAGAAACAATATAATATTCCAAAAGAGGTGGATCACCCATCGAATGTGGAATGTAATAACAAGACAAGACCACAAAAGGTGAAAATTCTCCTACATACATCATCCCTATGTGCACACTTCCCTAAGTGTCTCATATGCAAACTACTATGAGATGCATTATCCTAAGTCAACTTAAGTAAGGTTTAATTATGAGACATAATTTACACCAACAACAAGTTATGCTCATATCCTAATGTTTGTTAAACATTCTATCCACACATATTTAAACTCATTCAAGGTGGTGCCTTTGAGGCAATTTGTTTACAAATGAATGCAAGCACATTTCATTAATTAATAAATTTGGTGGACATGGCTGCAAGGTGGGTTGTCATAGCTACAGGGTGAATAGGTGTAATAAATTAATGTACAAACATTTATTTTGATTAATTAATACATCCTACGTGAACACACCATGAGAGAAAAGTTGCTAGTGTGAGAACTCTTAAATCAAGAGGCTATCAGCTAAAAAACCTAAATATTCTTGTTGCATGCGTAATTTTTTCTTTTTCACACAATATGAAAAAAAGATCAATGTGAAACTTTTCTGACCTTGGTAATAATTTGTCGGCATGTGAATTGTGCAATCCTGTGAGAGTTCCTCCTATAGTATAACCGATATTATGAAAATAGCTTCTACAATTATTGGTGGATTTATTTCTTCCAAATGGGAGGAATATTATTTGTAGGAAATGTATTATTTTTGGTCTTTAAGCACTCAATATTGTTACAAAATTTACTTTTGTATATTCTAAACTTTGAACATTATATCACAAACCCTAGTTTTAACCACAAAACCCTAGATCTACAATGAAATTCGAAACACATCAATGAATAACCATTAAACATGCAAATTCATCAAATAAATCAAATGATACCTTTACACATTCAAATGGATTTAATCTTGACTCTTCTCTTATCTTCATTAATCTTATTTTTTATGTTGTTATCATATTTTTACTCTTTCACAAGAGCTCAATGGGGAATGGATGTGGTTGTGATGATGTAATTACTATGATGCAAAAGGCTAGAATGGTTTTGATAGAATGTAAGTATGCTTCCAAGGTTGCTATATGGAAAAAGGGAGGAAGAAGTCTCTTATATAGAGAACATATTAAAAATGAAGGGATAGGATTAAGAGGTAAAAGAGAAAATGGTCGGCTAGGATTAAAGGATAGGTAGAGAAAATAATAAAATAAAGGAAGTGGTTAGGAACAAATTAAGAGATGTATGCCACTTGTCATGGATAAAAAACTTAAATGAATTAATTAAATAAATTAAAGAATTTATTTAATTAATAGAGGAAAGGGTCACGCAAATTAAAAAAATAAATAAAATATTTATTTAATTAGACTGTAATAATTTTAGGTGTCTACAACTTCTTAGAGGGTATTTAGAATATATTACATCAGCTCTCTCTTATGGAGGGGTCTCTAGTATATATTTGTGATGGAGTTGGATGTTTTTTATCCATCACTTACACATATTTTGTTTACCTATTCTCGAGAGGTGTTTACTCCCACTATGTATTTATCCTTTACTCCTATTATATGAAAGGTATTAGTGTAAAATTATATTTACATTATCATGTGTTAGTTAGGGAGTCATTAATTAAGAATTTATTTTCCTTTTATAAGTTACAATCTTATCACTTAGGATAAAATTGAGTTATTAATTTTCCTATTTATATGGATGAATATCATATTTTAATTTTTAAATTATGACATTAATGCTTTTGAATTGCATTTGATTGAATCTTTATTCTTGTTTTCTATTTTTCTCTCTTGTAGAAGAAAACTTGCAGAAATTTCTAGTTCAAACAATTACCATGATTGAAAAATTCTTAATAGTGTTTTAAAATATTTATGAAAAGTAATCTAAAAACTTCAATGAAAAATAATTAAGAGCACGGCCCACAAGGGACTATATTTTCCAAGATGCCTTGAATTCTTTTGGAAATTATTGGAGTTGTACGATATTAGAGTTTTATGTTTTATATTCTCATATTCACATTCTCCTTATTCATGTTTGTTCCACATCATGGCATTTTCTCAAAATGCTTCATCTCCTTTATCTGCTCCATCTCCTACAGATGGGCATAAGAGTACTTTTTCTCTTCATGAATTGGACAATGTGTTCACACTATCTACCGAATTTTTCACTTTAGCTTGCTTTGGTGTGTTCACAGTTCTGATAGGGTATGATATATGGCGGGCATTCAAAAAATGGGTGACTTGGTTGCTAGGTAAGGCTTTTGTCCTCAGCGGTGTAACCATGCAAATAATTGTTTGGTGGACCGCTTTAAGTAATATTTTCAATGACTATGATGGAGAGCTTGATGATATGATGGACACTCATCAACTTTTTGTTGTGTGTGTTTTTGTAGGCTATTTGCTGCCTGGAATGGCTGCTCCAAGTGTTAGAGCTTTTCTGGCATTAGCAATAACCATATGTGCCCAATTTGGTTCTGAACTGCTCCTCCTTCAACTCTCAAAACATGATGAAGAAGCACACTACTACCAACCATCGATGAGATGGTCAAAAATTGCAAACCTAATTTTATTCATATGTATTATAGTCCTTGGTTTGATATTATGTTGTACGATTTTAGCAAGTAAAACCATTCAAAGCCTTCTGAGGCAAAGAATTTCTGCAATTCTCTCCATCACTGAAGAGGGTGAGTTTCAATTCTCAAATGAGAGGATGGTGTCAAATTCTTGGTATGATTTTGGGGATGAAGTACTCATGTCATGGTTTGTTCCTCGTGCATGCCAAGCTGATTATGTGATACCGATATACCACTTGTCTCCAGCTAGATTGACAACAAAAGATTATCTTCTATTATAAATATCCTTTGGCATATTTTACATATATTTTATGCCGAGAGATATTTATAATAGAAGAGAATCATATCTAAAAAAAATGTTCTTCTAAAATACTAAACACCAAGAATACAAATCCATTAAAGTCCTGCATGCAAAAAGTTGTCAATCTAGCTGGAGACAAGTGGTGAGGGTTCTATTTTACTTGGACTAATAAAATAATACCTCCACAAAAGCTGAAACATGGCATATTTCATGCATTTAGGTCTGTCATTTGCATGTGAAATTGTTTCAAAAATGGATTTTGGTTTACAGACATTTTGATGTCATTGTAAAATTTTGGGTGCTATTCTTTAAAGGTTGATCTTCAAACAAAAAATGAAGATAAAGATATGGATGACTTCAAGAAAGGAATTGAAAAGAATGCGATTACATTGCAACTTATAGAATTAGGACTTGTTATTCTTGTTGGCATAACCGATGGAGATGATGACAAAATGAGAAGATGATTGGTGATCAAGTATATGTTGTCATTGATGTTGTCAAAGGGGAGATTGTTGGCTTGATGATGTGATAGGATGTTTGATGAATTTATTTGTGTTTTGATTTATGGTAACCTTGTTTGTTTAGTCATCTAAGTCATCTAGACCTATTAGTAAAGCCTAACCGGTAGTGGAACTGGTTGATATCAAGGTAAACAGGAACAATGCAATGATCAAGTGATCGGTATAGATGATTGGTGAGGAGTTAGATGTTGTGGTTTTATAGGAGTGTTGAAGACAGGAACATGCACCTATGTTCCAAACCACATCAGTAGAATCGATAGATTGAGTGAGTTATGATTGACTGTCATGAACTCTGTGAAGAAGAATGTATATCAGTAACAAATCTTTGAACGATAATGATTTATGGTTTGGCGATGGATCTTATCATGTTCATAACTTAGTGATGACATGTCAGAATCTAATTGTAATGATAAGATGGTGTTTGAGCATGTACAAGGATCGGATTTCTTGGGAAAGAGAAAAGTGCTTAGCAGAATGTGACAAGGGTTTGATTGCTTATCAAATCGATGTGCGATGATGTCCGGTATTCATTCAATGGTGGAAATTGTCTTAAAAAATGTTGTAATGATCTAAAAATTTATTTTGGTGGATTTTTTTTCCGCACTAAATGTAAATTCAATGTATTTTGAATGTAGCTAGGGTTTTGTAACTGACCTAGTTGGAAAGACTATTTAGGTCTAGTTGGAGAAAAGATTTTATGTTGGTGGTTTTAGAAGAAGAGTGTGCCAAACCAGATTAAAGTGTATGTCTATGTGAAGTAGAGTTATGCTTAAAAGGATCTATACTAGCAAGTAAGGAGGTGTTGTGATCAAATAATTTACCTTGTTGTTCCCTAACAGTTATAGTATTTTGAAATCCCTTAACCAGGTAGATCCTAACAGGTCTTATTTATAAATCCCTTCACCGGGTGGCTCATTAGTTTGAGTTTAAAATCCTCTAGCAAGGTTACTCTTAACAGAGCTAAGGCTAAATCCCTTTGATGAATAATGATGAACAGTTAGTACCAAACTGGTACTGAGAGGGGGGGTGAATCAGAATAGGCAAAAACTTTTCCCAACAACTCAAACAGCAAAGACACCACTTAACCAAAAAATAGTATCACTGATCTAAGACAGGATACAACCGGTAAAACACAGAATGACTGTGACAAACATAAACCAGTTAACACTTAGATCTTCACTTCTCCTAACATCTTGTTTTCACTTCACCCATATACAAAAAAAGTAATACATCATCTAAAATCTAATGATCATTGGACTAACATGCATTACCACTTAGTAGAAAATATTGAAGCATCACATGAAAACATCACGTGGAAACCAAACTAGGAAAAACCACGGTGGGGATGAATACCCACAAGCTATTCTTTGAACTCTTCTGAAGTTTTCTCTATTAGGAGCCTAGTCCGGTTAAAGACTTTTACAATAGGTTCTGCTAGGAATTGATCCTACTAGTGATCACCTGGTTAAGGGATGTCTAAATACCCGGTTAAAGGTTAGAAACCTGTTAAAAGTTACCTCGCAAGGGGATTTCAAGAACTCATTGAATTGATCACCCTGATAAAGGATTTGCATAGGAGCCTATTAAAGCTACCCGGTTAAGGGATTTCAAACTATTGAAATGGTTAGAAGTCAATAGGTAGATCACTGATCTAATAACAACAGACAATGCCAACGCAGATCCTCTTTAACTCTTTTGCTTCTGCAATCACACTCTGCATGTATACACACACTTCTCTGGTCTGGCAAGAATCAGGTATCTCTTCACTTGGATACACACATAACATTTGCCAAAAACCCCAATATGAAAAAATTATCGACCTTATAGAAAATAGATAGGTTGGTAGCATAAACCCTAAACCCTAAACATTTAGGTTTATCAATTCAGTCGGTTCAATCCTGACCATTAATCACACTGCATTGAATACAATATTCTTGAACAGATCTCAAGACATTCTCCAACGTTCATTCTTTGTCGCTTTAGGAAGTTGATAACCCATCACGCACTCTCCACCATTTATAGGGACTTTGCACATTCCCGAGGTAGATAGAATCAATCCCCATGCAAGATACTTCATGTGCACAACGCTGACATGGCAACTAGATCTGATCATCATAACAATCCTAACTCATCACAAAATTTCATCGGTCGAGTCACACAAACTTGAAATCCATCAACCAGAAACCCTGAAGATAAGACTACCAACAGGTAGTCATCACAAATGAAACCCTGATACCAGTTCACGTTCCAACATACTGGTTCACCATTTTGCATATACCAATTCTCATTCCAACATACCATATACCAGTTCTTATTCCAACATACCACTTCATACTTTCACATATATTGGTTCACACTTCAGCATATTGACATCAATGACAACATACAATATCATCATGTCATTCAACTTTGTTCATATGCCAATAATCTCCCCCTTTGGCATTGATGGAAATATACAAAGATATCTCTCTGCTTCACATATTTCTCCCCAATACTGTAGATATCTTCTTTGCTTCACATCTTCTCCCAATTTGACAACAATGTCAAAGTGGAGGCACAAATAGCTATGATCCAGTATGCTTCTCCCCCTAAGGAGTAGCATCCTTCAACACACCAATCTTGAAAAAAGATTTGTCAATGGAATACCTGACAGATGTGGAACATACACCTTTAGTTTACCTCTTGAAGGGGTAGTGCCCCTAATTCACCTCTCAAATAGGTAAATGTAGCCTTCGGTAAAGGCTTGGTGAATATGTCTGCTAACTGCTCCTTACTGGAAACATGTTCCAATACAACCTCTTTGTTCTAAACCTTCTCCCTCAAGAAATGGTACTGGATCTCGAAGTGCTTGGTTCTAGCATGCAAAACTGGATTCTTGGAAATATTAATTGCACTTGTGTTGTCACAGAAGATACTCACTGGTTTAGATATAGGAACTTTGAAACCACTTAACACATGCTTCATCCATATTGTCTGAGTGCAGTTCATGAATGTTGCAACATATTCCACTTCTGCTGTAGACTGAGAGATACAACTCTGCTTCTTACTCATCCATTTGACTAGTCTACCACCAAGAAAGAATGCACCATTGGTTGTGCTCTTCCGGTCATCCACATTGCCAGCCCAGTCAATGTCTATAAACACTCTGAGTTTGAAATCATTACTGTATGGATACCACAATCCATAGTCAATAGTTCCCTTTAGATATCTAAGAATCTTCTTAAATGCTACCAACTAGGATTCTCTTGGACTTTTCTGGAACCATGTAGTAATGCCCACTACATGTGCAATGTCTAGTATGCTATGTACTACATAGTGCAATGTCCAGTTCCAAGTGCAAGGCCACTGAGGAAAAGAAGGATAAGAAATACAAAGAAGAATTTGTAGATTTGTTGCCAGGGACTTTCATTGCTTTGAATACAAATGATTTGGCATGGAAAGATTTATGGAGCCAATGCAGAAGCCCGACCACGCTTCAAAAATTGCAACCAACACAAGATCAACCCGGGCACTTATGGCAAGCCAATCAGAGTCACCCTTGGGATTTAAATATGGAAAAGTTACTTGTGGTAGATGTGTATGTTGATATGGATTTGATCAAAGAGTTGGCCAAACATTATTGCCCAGTATCTAGGGTAATCAAAAGAAAGAGCCAGTCTGCCCTAGTTTCAATTAACAGAGCTAGCTTTGTTGAAGCTTTCTAGATTACTAGTGTTGCATGTACAAATATATATTTGGAGCGGATTGTAGAGGATTCTGGAAAATACAAAGGTGTTATCAAGAAGCATGCAATGTCCAGATACATGCCTAGGGTGAATAGGAAACCGATTATAATTCCAGATAGTATCAAACCACTATTTGACATCACACCTTTCCACCATTATATGCATTATACAATCTATAGATTATGCAAAGTGTTGGGTTTTGATGGAGATTCAACAATGACAGCTGAATTATCGATGATGGCTATGGACATTCAACACCTAGATATTAACAAATATTATGATTATGTGGGCTATCTGGTTTAACACATTCATAATTTTCTAGTTGAAATTCAGAGTGGTGCACCCAACCCTATATTTAAGAATTATTCATTGCTGATGCATTTAATCTTGTTCTATAATGTTGAGTTCATGGATAAAGAATTGGATATTTTCAAAGAAGAATTGGGTGTCTTAATGCCAATACAAATATGGGCCTAGGTTTGGGATAGTAGTTCTCCCCATTCTTCTTTCCTTTTCTTTGAAATTGGATTTTTTTTCCAATTATGGAAATGCTAGGAATAAATAGGGAAAGATTGTCAATTAATGTTAGGAGAGTTTTTAGACCTTACCAGTATGTTCCAAACTGGGGGGACTTTTTCTTTTTTGATAACTTTACTATGATTAGAGTCTATGGGTGTCCTCAGCCTCCCCATATTTTACCAAAATTTGTTCCAATTAGGATTGCTTTTATGGAGTTTATTTGGCAATTGACCATAGTTGAAAAAGAATACCTTGAGAAACACAAAAAGGGTTCTCTTCTTCCTAGGCTTTGGGTTGTGTCTGATTTTACCATTGGTAGGAATTACTTTGATGAAGTAAACAATTTCCTACAAAAGTAGAGGTTGGTTAATGTTGTGTCTAGATTCTATGATCATGAGCAATTTATTAAACATGCATTGCAAAAAATGATACCTTGAGTCACAATAAACGATCATGAACCATTGGATGATGAAGATGTGGTTAGAAATTTCTTGAGAAAAGAGGAAGTATAAAAAAGGAGAAGAAAATGGAAAAATTTGATGAGAGTTGAACAAGAATTGAAGGTTCTTGACCCTAGTTTCTTAGGTTTTTGCCCTAATAACCCGTACCTGGAGAGTATTAACAGAATCTCAAGTTTATATAAAACTTTGATGGAACAAATGCCTTAAATTTCAGAAGTGGCTTCTCAGTAGCAAGACCCCCAAGATGGACAATATTCAGATGGAAAGAGGCCACTTATTGTGTCTGTTGATGATGTAGAGAATGGGGATGAAGTTCAATCTACTTGAGTGCCACATGCAAAGAAACAAAAAACTAAAGAGGTCAGTGCAATTGTGAGGAGAGACCCTACTAGAGCAATTGTTACAGAACAAGGACACTACTTTCATCAAATAAGGACAAATCTCAAAGTAGGGAAGAATGAAGAATAGGGAGAAACAAACAAAGCCCTTGCTCAAGGCTTTGATGAGTGTTTGATGTTGTCAAATGAGTTCATGAAATCTGATGACTTTATTAAGTCAGATGCATTTAAAAGTATTTTGACAAGGTTGAAACAAAATCAATTAAGACAAAATCTTATCATAGAGGAAGGAAATAAAGAAAAGAAAGAGGAGATCATCAAGGCACTGGAATAATATGATCCTGACAAGGAGCAAATATATGTGGAATAGGAAAGATAACTGATTAAGAGTATTGGTATGATTATGATGCTTGATTGGGATATCTGGTCTATTTTTATTATTGATCAGATTAGGAAGCAAGAGGACCCAATGTTTAAAATTGAATTTGAAATTGGAGATATAATAAGAGGATCAGAATTTAATCCTAAGTCAAAGACACTTGTTGCTTGGTCTTTGGCCCCTTCCACTCAAAATCCCCACCTTCTAAATATCCAAGTAGAAAGAAAGCCGACAAAATGATCTGGAATTAGCAAAACACAAGTGACACAGAGATTGCCTCATTTTTTACTCAAGTTTATTTCTTGAATTTATCAAGTTTTCTTGGACCTCAAAACCCTCTTCCCGTAAGTAATCCACCCACCAATTACAATGAGGTGAATCCTTAATATGATTCTAGACTAACAGAAATTATGTATTCCTGGGCATAATAGGAAGCATTAAATGAAAAATTACATAAACCATAACAATGCAACAAATGAAAAAAAGTTAAGACTCATGATTCTGATCATTTGAAAGAGATAGAATTATACATTGGAGAGAAATAGATCAGAATAAAATTACTACTTCCCTTGACCATCACAAAATAAATTTATATATAACTCCTTCAAGAAGCTGCACAAAGATTGACACTAAATGCTTTTCATTTGCTCTGTAAATGACTATACAACTTCCTCCCTTCACCTAGAGTCTAGAATCACTACTAGAACCAGAAAAGGAACCCCAAAGGCACCATAATTTTGGATTCTTGGAACCCTCAAGAGAACCCCCAAAAGGAACCCTTCTAATGGCCTTGATTTCCCTTTTTATAGAAGAAAAGGGAGCAAAAAGCTTCAGGCCAAGAGACACATTTCAATAGAACATTTACTCTCAGGAATTAGGCCTAAAAGGCCATATGCAAAATTATGTTAGAAAAATATTCTTTATCCATGTGTTGGCCGTGAATCAAAAACTTCAACTGAAAATTGGTAGAAGAAAAACTGCTTGAGCCATGCCATTATCACCCTGATGCCTTTGGATGGAATGTAAGATGTTACATTCTATCCAATAGATCATTTCCCTCCTCGGAAGGGATATAGGGACCTAGCAAGAAGTAAAGTCACCCCTAAAAATTAAATTAGAGGATGAAGCCTTCATTCCCAGGAACAGATAAAATGGAAAGAGGAGCTTGAGCCTACATGCCCACGACTAGGGAAAGTGGAAACACGAGCTTTAGGGTAAATGTAATATGTTGGGGAGTGGTTGCATCTTCCATGTTATCACAAAGATGACTGGCTGCCATTCCCTACCCAAACAAATTCTTCTTTCATTCCTTTGTGGGCTCCTTCTTCAAACCCCCTGCCATCCTATGGCAAAGTAGAAGTAGAGGATGCTCCATGCTTGGCCTTTATTGATAAGAAAAGGCTTTCACACCCCCTCTAGTAATCCTTCTCACTTTCATAACCCCTTTGACAATAAAAAAAACTCACACAAGAGAAAACAAAAAAACACCCATTTGGTATCACAGAGCACACAACAACTCCATGTAGGATCCATCCAAACATCATCTTCCTTTCTGAGGAAAAAACCACTCTCAAAAAATGAAAAAGGTTTATTTTCTCTTCTACCAATTAAGTCACCACTCCATTATATTTATAAATTTTTAACTCTTCATCCGGTGATGCTCATTCACATGAAAAATCATCATTTTGATGCTTTCCAACATGACTCTAGACTCTAGAAGTCATGCCTATCAAATCCACTGCATCCTGGTAAGGCTCATCTTATGTGAATGATTTTGTTCTAATTTTATTCCTCCTTGATTGTACAAATTCTGCTTCAGAATCCCTAACAAGCAACCTCTGATTTCTTAGAGAAATCCATGATCCCTCATCTCTAGCTCAAAAGTTATCCAATCCTTGTATGCCTCTGAAACCGTCATCCTCGCTTGTCTAATTAACCTCAACTCAGGAGAAACCTTGAAACTAGTACCTCAGGAATGAGTCAACATCCAAGCCTTAAAAATTCCTCGTACATATTAGCTTGCCACCACAGTTGTTGCTATCTCTCATGTTTGTTTAATGTTAGCATTTTTAGGTCACGAACTAGTGACCAGATAGTTTGGGGTTAAGTTTTATGGTTATCACCAACTCGCAAGGTAAAATGTTTGAAGATGTGATCAAGCCAAGAGCTAGCGACAAGTTGGTTTGGTTTACATCGCGAGGTCTCTATCTTTTTGGGTGTTAGCATTTTATGTTAGCGAGCTGGAGATTGTTAATGAAATTGCTTTGGTCATGAGGTCTCGACTTGGTTTGATGTCATACATTATAGCCGTGAGTAACTCATTTCATACAGTTGTCACTGGCTCTCATGTTTATTAAATGTTAGCATTTTAGGTCGTGAGCTAGCGACTAGATAATTTGTGGTTAAGTTTAATGGTTATTGCCAGCTTGCAAAGTTAAATGTCTGAAGACTTAATTAAGCCGCGAGTTAACAAGTGAAGTGCTAGTGGCTAAGAGATAAACAATTTTATGTTGGCAAGTATGCGACAAGGGTTAAAGTTACAACTATCTCCAAGTCCCTACGGTGATGAGGACTTAACATTTTGTGGTCGAGAATTGGTGAGTGGTGGTTCAGTTGCTTTTAGTTGCTAGATCTTGAGGTTATGAAGGCTTAGCATTTTCAGCTTGTGAGCTGGAGATAGAGTCGTAAGGGCTTGTCTCTAGGTCATGAGATTTTCTAATGGGAATTCTTTCAAGTAGAGGGTTGACGACTGTGTGCCATGTGTTTTCATGACTTGATGGGGACTGTTGAGGTGCCATTTTTTTTTTTACGTTTTGGAAAAAGGTTGAAATTGCCAATATAATTTTTTTTATGGTTTGAAAATAGCTTGAAATTGCCAATATATTTTTTTTATGGTTTGAAAATAGCTTGAAATCGCCAATATATTTTTTTATGGTTTGAAAATAGCTTGAAATCACCAATATATTTTTTTTATGGTTTGAAAATAGCTTGAAATTGCCAATATATTTTTTTTATGGTTTGAAAATAGCTTGAAATCGCCAATATTTTTTTTATGGTTTGAAAATAGGTTGAAATCGCCAATGCAAATATTTTTTCTGGTTTTAAAAACATTACAATTTGCCCATGCAAAATTTTTTTGGTTTTAAAAACATTACAATTTGCTAGGATTTTTCACAAACTTTGAGCGATCATGAATGATTCACCAATGGAGATTACTACTTTTTCTCTGTAAACCGCAAAATTTCACCAGTAAAATTAAGATTTTCCTCGGCAATTATACACCTTTTGCTAGGGTTTCTTGGGTTTCTTAAAGTTTTCCCTAATAATAACTAACTAAAAGTCAAGAGGCATCCATAGGGTTATGATTATTGAAGTAAAAAGATTATGTAAGAAGATAAATCAAGGAAAAGGAAGGACAATTCAATGTAGATAATTATTTATGTTTCCTTCAAGGAATTATGAAATCTACAATATTGAGGATAAAACACCTTGTACATAAAAATATTCAAGGATAAAAACCCTTAATTTCTTCATCAAGTTAGAGGATGCAAACTCTTAACATTAGCAAAAATATTTCAAGCCATTTTTTATTAAAAAAATAGCTACAAATTGTAAGAAGGATTGTAATAGATATTCAAAATTAAGTTTTATATTTTTACAATAATATTATAAATTATAAACATAAAACTATATCAAAATTATAGTAAATTAATATTTGTAATTAAATGAAAATATGGGATATCTATTTAAAGAAAAAATAGGGAAATTATATAAAGTGATATTACAAATGGTATTAGAGATTTGATCATACTAGTCTGTAGTATAAAGCTAACATTTTGGATGCCTTCTAGCAAAAGAGATTTGAAGATCTACAAAAGGAAGAAGACATGGATCTTATTAAAGAGTTATTGTACAAATGTGAGGCCCCCATAATTATGATGACTAGCAAAGGTTGTTAAAAGATTTAAGAGCAGGTATTCCCTTTTATGAGTATTTGGAGGTACTTAGGTACCAATATCCCAACAAAAGAGACCTATATAACTACATAAGAAGGTAGGAAATAAAGAAGAAGAACCAATATTGGGTTTTCAAATGGTGTCAATAATTCGGGCCAGGCATGAAAATTATTACTGGAATGTTATGGCATTAACACCCCAAACAAAAGATGCCTAATCAAGTCTCAGATTGAGAATAATGGGACAAATATCATTCTAATTTAGGAAATGAAATTCTCAAAGTTGTCTAATTCTCAATCTTTTTCGAAATGAAAAAACTATAAATATACTGCATCTCAATCTATTGGTGCCACTAATGGGATTGCTATATTATGGAAGGAGTCTAGTGTTAAGACCTTTTTAGTGTTGTGTCAAGGAAAATTTTATTCAAGCCCATTCTCAAACCTTAAATTATGCCTTTGAGTTGATCTTAGTGTATGGTCATTCCTCAACGATGGGCAAGAAACTTCTTTGGGAGTCCATCTCTTTGTCTTTGGCCACCCTTCCTGATGTTCCTTTCATTATTGGAGTATATTTTATTGTTGTTCTTTCTATTAGGGACAAGGTGGGAGGCATCATTCCTTTGTTAAAGATGATGCAAGATTCTAATGAATTTGTAGGGAACAATGGTCTAAAAGATTTTGTGCCATCAAATGGTAATGTCACCTAGACAAATAGGAGTGGATTTCTTTGTATTAATGAGTGTTTGGATAGGTGTTTGGTTAATCCAACATGGTGTAGTATTTTGGTCTTCACCAAATAAAAATCCTCCCCTTGACGAGATTTGATCATTTTTTCCCTTCTAGTTGAGGTCCCTGTTTCCCCATTAAAATTCAAATCAGCAGGTTGATTCCAATTTTAGAAAATATTTTTTAGGGATGTGTCTCTTTTGCCACAGCTTCAAGTCTGTTCGATGAATGCACCTTTTTTCCAAGATTCTACGATGTATTAGTTCTGCAAGAAATTACATTGGCTAAAAGATCAAATCAAAGTTTGGAACTTCACAATTTTTAAAAACATTTTTAAGGAGAAGGGCGACCTGGTACCAAAAATTGCAGACCTTAATGAGAGGATAATTCATTCTAGTATCAATGAGTAGTCATATAGTCATTAGATCTAGCTTAATATAAAATTGCAAGAAGTTCTTTTAAGAGAAGAAAATTATTGGAAGCAAAAGTCTAGGGAAAGTCGGTTGTGTGAGGCAGATAGAAACACAAAAATATTTTATTCATCAGCTAAGATGAAAAGGGTTGCTAACTTCATCAATCATATTAAGAGTTATTCAGGTCATATCATGACAACTAGAGAAGACATACAAGAAGAGGTAGTTACCTTTTTTTCTTCTTTCTTTGCATGCCCAAATGATATGCCAGATGAAATCAAGTTGAAATCTGAGGAATTGATTCAAAATATTCCAATGCTAGTTTCAAATCAAGATAACCTAGACTTTCTAAAGCCATTTTCATTGGAAGAAATTAGGCAAGTTGTTTTTGGCATGCAACCTGACAAGGCCTCGGTTCCTAATGGGTTTATAACATTATTTTTCCATTAATGTTGGGGTTTCTTAGGGACTGATGTTTGGACAGTGGTTGAGGAAACTAGGAAAAGTGTTTGCTCTAATTCCTAAGCTGGCTATCCCTTCCTCTTTTGTAGACTTTAGACTAATTTCTCTATGCAATGATATTTACAAAATCATAATAAAGGCAATCTCAGTCAGATCGTCAATTTTGCAACAGCAAGGTGGATTTGTTCCAGGTAAGGAAACATGAAAAGGGGCTTTAATTTCTCATGAAAAAATTCACCTAATCTCAATTCATAAGTTGGAGTCTATGATTATTAAACTTGATATGATGAAGGCTTATGACATCGTGAATTAGCAGTTCATCCATCAAGTTTTAGTCAAATTTGGCTTTTCAAAAATTTGGTGTAAATGGATCCTATCATGTATCTTGGGAGCCAGATTTTTTGTCATCATTAATGGGAGGCTAACTGGTTTTTTCTCATCCTCTCAGGGAGTTTGCCAAGTTGACACTATTCACCCTTTTCTATTCACTAATAATGGTAGAGGCTCTTATTAGAAAAATTGTGGAATTTTATAGCCATGGTTTATGGAAAGGAATTGTATTTGTTTGTTAAGCTAGTTCTTGGGATGTATTGTGATGTTTCAAGTCAAAAAATTAATGCAACTAAATCCAAAGTATTTCTCTTTCATTGATCTCCTTTGTTGGCTAATCAGCTGATTGGGGTTCTATGCTTTAAATAGGGTATCTTGCCTTGAAATTATCTTGGAATTCCTCTGTTCTCGGGTCTGAATAAGGGTTTCTTTTTATCCAAAATTACCTTTTCTGTTAAAAATAGAATTGATTCATGGAAGAACACTTGGTTGTCTTTATCTGATAGAATTTTATTGATAAAATCAGTTCTATCATCAATTCTAAATTACATCATGTCTATTCTTTCGATGCCTAAAAGTATTAAGTTTGATCTAGAATCCCACTTCAAGATATTTCTTTGGAAAGGAAATAGGGACCCCAAGAGTAAAACTCACTTAATGGCCTGGGACAATGTTTTCTCCTTTAAGTAGTGTGGGGGGATGGTATTCACAACTTTAATAACATAAATATTTCTTTGGGGGCAAAATTAATATGGAAACTATATCCTAATAGTGGTTCTATTTAGGCTTCAATTATTAGAGAAAAATATCTTGACTTACCAAAACCGAAAAGAATTTTCACCATTCTTGATCCTCCACCAAGATTCCAAATGTGGACATTCCTGATTAAATGTAGAGAATTATTTCTCCCTGATTTGACATGGTTAGTGCATGATGGAAATTAAATTAGGTTTTGGGAGGATTCATAGAAGGGTTTTCCTCCTTCAGATCAATTGTAGGGGTTACACTCCATTAAAAACATATTACAATTTGAATGGGGTTGTAAAGTCAGTGATTATTTCCAAGCATCATGCATTAATGGAATTTGGGTAGTAAAATGGAAGGATTTAACTGTGGTAGATGCTCCTCATAACCAAAAACTTTCTTTGTCATTAAAAATGAAGAAGAGAGTGATATTTTCTAAAGACCAAAAGGACAAACTTATTTGGTTGCCTTCAAAAAAAGGTTCATATTGAGTCATATAGGGATACAATGTGCTTTCAAAGGATCATGATTCAAACTTTTCTAGAGGCTTCTCCTTTTATTAGATTGGGGCTAGGCTTCAGAAAGTTTGATCATTTGCTTGGTTGGCTTTGAGGGGTAGAATCTTGGAAAATAATAGATTATTTGCCCTTGGTATATCTCCTCCTTTTAACTGTGTTCTTTGTAATGACATTTTAGAGATTGAGGATCATCTTCTCCTTAACTGTGGCTTCACTCAAAGTTGCTAGAAATGGTGTCAAAAGAAATTTAATTGGGAAGCTCCTCTTCATTCTAATCTTTATAGTTTTTTTGAGTCTTGGCCTAAATTATATGGAGATTCCTTTTTTTCTATTATTTGGGAGGTGGCTCTAGCCATCACTGTCTGGAGCATTTGGTGAGAAAGAAACAAACATGTTGTTTGAAAAGAAGCATGTTCATTACAGGCAATTCTATAGAGAATCGAATTGACAATATCAAAGGTGGTGAATTCTTATACATCCAATCATAAAAAAGTTGATTCCCTTTTCACATCTTGGGATAATGATGTTTTAAGGGAATGGAAATAGGTTAAGCTTCCTTTTAAAGGTATTCTCATGAATAAATTGACCAAGAAGATTAATAGAAAAGAGGTGAGATGGAGAGTACTACAGTCAAACTTCTATAAGCTCATATTTGATGGTGCCTTGAAGGGTAATCCAAGGAGGTCTAGCATTGGTTGCATAATCAGAGATCATTTAGGTATTCTTATTATTACAGTTAGGCAAGAATCCTAGATGGATCAAATAACATTGTTGAATCTCTAGCTCTCTTATTTGGTGGGAGATTTTAGTTGGATTGAAACATTTGCAGTCCATTCATGCCTCCTTTCTAATTCTTTCCCATTTCATGTCATCTGCTATGCCTTGATTTTCTTTCTTTTCTCACATGTGGGTTTTTTGTTTAACTCTCCAGTTCCATTTCTTTCTTGGTTAAATTTTTATCATGCTATCATTCTAGAACCTTTGTTTTCTTCGGCTTTGATAAAACTCTCTACGATTTGGGAACTATATCAACATGTCATCATTGACCCTCATGGTTTTTAGTCTTCATTCCTTGTTCTCAATGACCTTGCTTCCTCAGAGGGCAGCTCCAATGGCAGATAATTGAAATCCGAGCTCTGCTCTATAAAATGTTAACATGTGTGGTCTCTCATTTTGGTTTGATATCTATTCTAAAGAATTTTGTTAAAAGTCTCAGCTTTTCATTTTCATCATTTTAGACCATAATGATCAGGGGTCTTAACTGTTTCTAAGGGTGTGTCTTCTACCCTTTTTCCTGCATGCTTTCTTTCTTTACCTATAGATTTGAATATTGGTTCTCTATTTGTATTTCAAGAACAAACATGGTTTGTGGTCTGGGTCGTAGTTTGTTCGCTAATGGATTCCTCTCTAGTGAAGAGTTTCATGACTTTGAGGTACTTTTTTTAGGGATTATATTCTCTTCCTAGGAATTTTATTGTAATAGTTTTGGTAATTATGTATCAATCATATGCTATCTGATGCTGATAGGTTGGGCTTGGCATTCGGAGTATGGGCCTTCCCCCAATTTTAGGGATAAAATCGGTAGTGTTTAAATTCCTTATGAGGAATTTCATAGTGGGTTTTATACTTGTCTTCAGGGCAATCCTTTTCCCCTCGTTTGAACATATTTGTATTTTAGTTATTGTACTTCTTCCTCTTTAATTAATATATATTGGTATTATAGGCCTCATCTTTTTTCTTTAAAAAATAAAACATCCACCCAATTTTTTGGTATGGAAGTAGTTGAATCATATAATCATGACTTGAAATATATGGAAATAATTGGACCATGTGGTGATGATGATGTGAAATATATTTTTTATATTGTTGTGAATAATTACTTGTCTAATATTGATAGAGAGCTCTATGATGATACACGTTGACTATTTGAAGGTTGACTAGAAAATATACAAACTCTTTGATTACAAGATTGATAAACTTGTTGATGGTTTAGTTTGTAGTAGTGAGAAGGAGAATTTTGATTTGCACATAATGGGTCTAAGAGAAGTCAATATGGTCATTGAAGGACAATAGACACATTCATCAAGTTGTCATCCCACCATAAAATTAAAGAAAATATGGAAGTATTGACCCTGAGGACCTTGATGCTAAATGAAGTGAAAGATACAAACTATAGTAAAGGACACCTAGATCCCTTTACTCAAATACAAAATCAGTTTTGCATGAAGGAGTGGGATCATGATATTCACATCACTCCCATAATTCATCATGATAAAGGATGCAATATTTTTCCTTCATTTTGGGTGTCAACAATGACAATCAAGAGTTTGTATTCATTACCTAGGATCTTGGATGAAAATCAAATGAGAAAGAAGAATATCATGATAATGTATGATCTCATTCACTATGATCAAGACAATTTATTTTGTATAAAATCTACTAAGGATAATACATATGCTCTTATGGGTGTTTTCCTATGGTAATTGGAAGACATACATAAGGCCAAATATATGAATGGGTAGAATATTTGTAGTATTCAGGTTAAGAAAAGTATATTGTTTCATAACATACATCTAACACCAAAGAGAGGATGGCACATTAAAATGGATTTTAGTAAGGAAGGAGTAACTTGGGAAATCTCTCAATTTACTATGGAAAGGGCAATTATATAGACTTTACCATCTAATTATGGTATTTGTTGGATAAAACCTTTGTATCATCAACCCAAAAATGTTACACCAATATCATGAGGTTGAAATGGAATGCCTAAAGACACTAAAAGAAATTAGGGAAAGTAAATCAAATTTTTTTTATAATTCAATATTTATATAGATGTCGATCACCCAACACAAAAATCTCTATTTAAGTTTGTCCATATTGTAGTTGGTGAAAAGGATGGTTCTACTCTTGAAACTCATGGTGATCATTTTAAAGAGTAATACTTAGAAGTGGAGAATAGATAAATGATATTCCTAGAACAAATAATGACTTCTATGAAATCCACCCCATGGATCCTAAGTTGTTCAATGAAAAGAAGAATATTCTAGGGTTAATTCTAGAAACTATCTCATTGAAATGGACTAGTTGTAGAACATGAGAATATTGAAAGTGGGCCAAAAAGATATAAAATCATTTCAAAAAGGAACATTGCATTTAAGGTCATAAATGTGTTTGATACCTCTAACTATCATCTTAATAAATGGAATGTTCATTTATCTACTTTGCCTCAAAGAAGTATCCATGAAATTGTGTGAAGGTTGGGCCAATCAAAGAAATTCTTTGTAGATGTAGTTGATGCCAAAAGGGAAATTGATTTTTGGATTGATTCTTCCCTTGCTTAGTTTCAAATTATGCTATTGCAATATGTCTTTTTGTTTCTTCTCTATAAGGATGAGAGAGTTTACTTATCTTAAATTACAAAGTTTGCCAATTTCCAACTCTTGGTTTTGTTGTTAAGAGTTATTGGGAAATACAAATACATGAATCAAAAGTATGTTAGACCTGGAAAAATGTCCTCATACTTTAGAGGATGGTATCTCTTAGCATTTTTCACAAAGGGTGATTGTTGGCATTTCAGTAAGCTTGTATGAGGATATTGAGAAGGTTGTTGGAGATTGTTGATATAACTGTGAAAGGATGATTATTGTCCTAATAATATTATTTTGTCATTGATATCAAGAAATTGATTTTTTGATTTAGTATGATGTTGCCATATCTTGAGAAGTATGTTTTGATGAGTATTAAGAGGTCGGTAAGTGACACTGAAAGAATGTGATAATGAAGGGGAATAATAAGTTATTCAATGGGCAACTATTACCAAGTTAGACAATGATGAGTTGATGTTGTTTTGATTGTTTTGATATCCTATATATGTTGTTGATTATAAGTTTAATACTGTACTATGTCACTGAGCAGAGAACCTAGTTGGTAAACCCTAAGGAACCTAGTCGGTAAACCATAAGGTTATCGCTATCGATAAAAGAAGGCAGAATGTATACTGAGTGAAATTCAGTATTTACCGAGTAACAACTGAGTTACAACAGATCGCATTGGGTGATTAAAAGTATTATTTAATGAAGGATGCCGATGAGATGGAAATGTATGGTTGATTGGAATGTCATGCAAGAACTTTGTTGAGGATCGACCACATAGAAAATCAAGAGGAAGATCTACAACACAGATTCAACCGCAATAACCTAGCACAAGTTCCAAGGAAGGAATGCAAGTTCCAAGGCAAGGTAAAACATTTTCAGATCAAAGGATACATTGAACCTAGTCAAGATTGAAGCTTTGATGGCTAAGATTGATCATGGGAAATGTGATCAAGGAGATTAAGCGATTAGGAATTGTTTATAAATAAGGAATTATTGATGAACAATGTATGCACATTGTTGCTACAGTAATATTTACCGAGCATAGAAGATTGAAGATCTGATTGAAGAACAAATTGAGAAGCTTGGCAAGCCCAACAAGGGACAAGATAAGTCGTATGAAAAGATTGTTTTGAGCAAATAGAATTTGCTTTAGCATTTTAGATCTGAAGTTGTAGATATATTTTATCACTGTTGTTTATCATGTAAGTGACAGGAAATCTCTTAACTGAGTGGACTTAACAATCTTATTTGTAAACCCTCTAGCAAGGTAACATTCTAAATGAGTGTTTGAAATCCTTTGACAAGGTCACTTCTAACAAAGTGAAAGACTCTAACAAGTCTGAGGGAAATCCCTTAACCGGGTCACATCTAGCAATGTGTTTGTAATCTGTAACTAGATTAGCTTTTAACAGAGAATACTCTAGAAGGGTATATTTCTTAGTGGGTCTGAAATCCCACAGTGGTTTTTCCCTATTTGGGTTTCCACATTAAATCTAGTGTTGAATGTGTTATGATGTCTTATGCATTTCTAATTATGAGTTTGAATGATTTACAGTCATACTTGCATATCAGTAGAGGTTACTGAGGTTCAATCTAATAAATAAATTGAATTGTGAGTTTTTATGATTCAACCCCCCTCTCATCTTAACTAACTGCATCAACCTTAGGACATTAAAGAACTATACTAGCAGTCTAGTTGAAGTAAGTATAGTAACAACTATTCTCCAAGAATGACGTTGTAGTATCTAGAGTTAGACTTAACCATGAAAAAGAGAGAAGCATCACTTAGTGCAAATGTTTTAATTCCTAATTATATCAGAGTATCATAGAATAAGATAATTACATCATAAGGAGGATCAATGTCTAGGAATTACAAATCTACAATGATGATTTGGGATCCTAGTAACTCCAAGTAACATCCTAGCTTGTGATTGCTTAAGGACAAGCAATCTTGGGCAAGGAGGACTGATGCAGAGGAGCATAGTAGGAAGTGTCAAAATGGGCTCACAATCTACCAGACACAAAAGGTGACTTTCCCAACTTAGTCAACCTTACCCACTCTTGGTAAGGAAGTGAAGGACTACTCCCACACAACCTTAAGACCTATACAAGGCCAAACCCAATCCCTTATGGGTTACTCAATGTAGACACAAAAGTTGCTTCAGAGACTCAATCCCCTAATGAGACTCAATTAGGGAAAATGAATCAAATCTACTCTCTGATGAAAAATAGTAGTAGGGACACCTTCAAGGACCCTAAACAACTAAGAATCAACCATTGGTTCACTTCCCCAAACCTTACAACGCCAACTTCACCTTTTGGACCTACTCGGCTACTAGGTCTGTCAGCAAGAAACCGGTTAATACAAGGCAAATGCCACAAAGGATGTAGTACTATTTTTACTAACTTGGGACCTCCTACATATGGTTGAACAACCTCCAAGAGGCTAGAGCCTCACCCCACTCCTACACCACCAAACCCTTACTCAATTCACAGGCCTAATTGGCCAATTTAGGCTTGGAACACAAACAAACACTTGATGATGGGTACATAGGGCTAGGACAGAGTCTTGAGAGGTCTGTTCAACTTTATTTCATTCTTTTTATTGGTTTTCACCAACTCCTTGGTCCTTCTACCCATCTGCACACTTCATACTCCAATTGGCAGGCTAAATACATGAAAATATTTAGCCTATGGCTTGCTCCCACACCATAAAAATGCATTCACCAGATCTTGAGCATTTGGGATATTAGAATACATCATTATACCTTGAAAATTCCAAAGGGGCTTGAATTATTACCTCTGGAATTGCAAAATATTGCCCATTTAGCAAAAAAACCCAAAAACCCTAGGGTTTATAGTAGTTTTTAGAAAAAATTCAATAACTCTCACAATACAACACCAAATCCACTCTAATTAGATTCAAATGAAAGATACTTCACATGGCTATCCAATCATGGACCTGGATCTGACTTTATAATCCGTACAAATCTGTACAAACGCGTCATTGCTCAGAAAACTATATTTTTATCAAAATTTTGAAGAAATTTTACATCCAATTCTCCTTCCAACCCTTTGGAAGTTCAAATTAGGGCCTAAATAGGCTTCTCCAAATAGATTCAACTGAACCAAGGTGGTTGGGAACCGTTGGAACTGCTATTTAACCATTTTATGAAAAGTTGTCAAATATGCAAAAAGTTGTTAAGTGCAACTTTTGCATTGTTTGCATTTTTTGCATTCTAGGACTCCTAAATGATTTCAAACTTCTAAATGGTTCCAACATGTCTAAAATGAAGTTTCCAAGAATTCCATCCATTTAACATGTCTATGATGAAGTTTCCAATCCATAAGATCTTCCAATCTAAGCATAGGAAACTGGTATCTGATGGTTATCTTGTTGATTGCTCTAGAGTCAATGCATAATCTCCAAGTTCCTTCTTTCGTAGGTGCAAGCATTGCTAGTATAACACAGGGACTAACACTTTTCCTTATGAAACCCTTCTCCAACAATTCTTGAATCTACCTTGCTATTTATGCATTTTGTTCAGGTGTAAGTTTATAAGCAACCTTATTGGGTAAGGTAGCTCCTGGAATCAGGTCTATACAATGACTTATCATCCTTTCAAGGGGCAAGGTATCATTGGTACCATCTGCAACAATTCCTTTATTCTGATCCAACAAATCAGCAACCTCCTTGGGGCCTACATTCTTCAGCAAGTTCTTATTTTTCTCTTTCTTAGGTATGTTGTCCTTAGGCTTCATCACAACAGCAAAACAAGGTGTCTTCTCTTCCCTTAGGCCTTTCATGAACTACTCCTTTCCAACCAGCATCACACTACTAGTTGAGGTTTGTTCCTTACCATCAGCCGGTAAGGAAGTCATTGTGAAATTTTCACCATTCTTCTTAATGTGATACACATTCCTCTTGCCGTCATGTTGAGCACTAGTATCATATTGCCAAGGTATCCCTAGAAGAAGATGGCATGCATCCATAGTCACTACTTCACACAAAACTTTGTCTTCATAGTCACTAGTTGAAAAAGTGACCCAACATTGTTCATCAACTAGTGTTTGCTGCTCCTTATTCAACCATGATACTTTATAAGGGTTAGGATGAGGTATTTTCTTTAATCCTAACTTCTCAATCATCTCAGTAGAAGCCAAGTTCTCAGTAGAACCAGAATCAGCTATTACCTTGCATACTTTACCATTCACCAAACATTTGGTTCAGAACAAGGACTTTCTTTGTGGAGGTTCCTTATTGATTGGTGTCAAAAGTGTTCTATTGAACATAATACATTGTCCACTTACTGGATCAGTAAGTCTTGATGAGGTGGTGTGATATGAAATGGTACTTTGATGGTCATCATCTTGGGCTAGTTGCACTCTTCTTTCTCCTTGTTGGCCTGAACTGCTGCTTGCTTTCTTAGGACACCTAAATGACTGGTGGCCTACTTGGTTACACGAGAAACATCTCCTAGTAAATACATTAGGGGCTCTACCTCCAAATCTGCTCCTTCCATTGCCTCTTCCACCTCTAGGACTGCCTTTATGACTTGAATCCTTCTCAGCATCTTGTTGGTTGTCTTCACCTTGTGGTCCTGATGACGAACTTCTGCCCTAAAATCTTCCTCTTCCTCTAAAGTTTTGATTACCTCTGCCACCCCTATTGCTTTGCTTACCTCTCTTTCTTTGTTTTTCTTCTATTTTCAAAGCCATTTGATGACACTTATGGACTGATTCAGGATTAAACAAACTTCATTCATCTTGGATACCATATTTCAATCCATTCAAGTACCTAGCCAACTTCTGATTTTCAGTTTCAGATATTTTAGTTTTCAAGGTAAGTTTGTGAAATTCCTTTATATAGGTATTGACATGCATATCTTTTTGTTTCAGGTTATGTAGCTTCTTGTGGAGGGAAACTTCATAGTCTTCTGGTACAAATTGCTTCTTTATCTTAGCCAACATCCTCTTCCACGTGGTGATAGGTGCCTTGTTGTTCTCAACCCTCTCATTCTACAAGAAGTTCCACCAACTCAATGCTGGACCTTTAATCTTTGATTTGGCTATCTTCACCTTTGATCTCTCAGGTGTATCATCACATTCAAAGTAGTTTTCAAGGGCTTCCACCCAATCCATGCAATCTTCCACATTCATCTTTCCCATGAACATTGGAACATCTAGTTTGCTATCCTTTCTTCCTCATCTTTCAAGAGCCTCCAAGAAATGTCTTTGGTCTACTGGTATATTAAACCTCTCTAACTGAGATACAGGCATCTCTTCCTCTTCTTCCTCACACTCCTCTTCCTCCCTTCTTCCTTCTTGTGTCTACTTGAGTCTCTCCAACTCCATCTCCATCTTCTTGCTCTTTGCTAGGTGCTCCTTGAGCATTTTGGCTAACTCCTTATTGGTAATGTTTTGAGGGAATTCATCCCCATCATTGCCTTCATTTTCTAACATCTTTCCACCACCAGGGATCTTAGTAGTGCTCTGATACCACTTGATGCAGAGGAGCACAACAGGAAGTGTCAAAATGGGCTCACAGTCTACCAGACTCAAAAGGTGACTTTCCCAACTTAGTCAACCTTACCCACTCTTGGTAAGGAAGTGAAGGACCACTCCCACACAACCTTAAGACCTATACAAGGCCAAACCCAATCCCTTATGGGTTACTCAACTTAGACACAAAAGTTGCTTCAGAGACTCAATCCCCTAATGAGACTCAATTAGGGAAAATGACTCAAATCTACTCTTTGATGCAAAAAAGTAGTAGGGACACCTTCAAGGACCCTAAACAACTAAGAATCAACCATTGGTTCACTTCCCCAAACCTTACAATGCCAACTTCACCTTTTGGACCTACTCGGCTACTAGGTCTATCAGCAAGAAACTGGTTAATACAAGGCAAATTCCACAAAGGATGTGGTACTATTTTTACTAATTTGGGACCTCCTACATATGGTTGAACAACCCCCAAGAGGGTAGAGCCTCACCCCACTCCTGGACCACCAAACACTTACTCGGTTCATAGGCCTAATTGGCCAATTTAGGCTTGGAACACAAACAAACACTTGATGATGGGTACACAGGGCTAGGGCAAAGTCTTGGGAGGCCTGTTCAACTTGATTTCATTCTTTTTATTGGTTTTCACCAACTCCTTGGTCCTTCTACCCATCTGCACACTTCATACTCCAATTGGCAGGCTAAATACATGAAGATATTTAGCCTATGGCTTGCTTCCACACCATGAAAATGCATTAACTAGATCCTGAGAATTTGGGATATTAAAATACATCATTATACCTTGAAAATTCCAAAGGGGCTTGAATTATTACCTCTAGAATTGCAAGCTATTGCCCATTTAGCAGAAAAACCCCAAAACCCTAGGGTTTATAGTAGTTTTTAGAAAAAGTTCAATAACTCTCACAATACAACACCAAATCCACTCTAATTACATTCAAATGGAAGGTAATTCACATGGCTATCCAATCATGGACCTGGATCTGACTTTACAGTCCATACAAATCCGTACAAACACGTGATTGCTCAGAAAACTATATTTTAATTAGAATTTTGAAATTTTTTTACATCCAATTCTACTTCCAACCCTTTGGAAGTCAAAATCAAGGCCTAAATAAGCTTCTCCAAATAGATTCAACTGAACCAAGGTGGTTGGGAACCATTGGAACTGATATTTAACCATTTTATGAAAAAGTTGTCAAATATGCAAAAAGTTGTCAAGTGCAACTTTTGCATTTTTTAAATTCTAGGACTCCTAAATGATTTCAGACTTCTAAATGGTTCCAACATGTCTAAAATGACTACAAAACGTCAGAAATCTACCTCCTAATGCCAAAACTCATCAATATGAGAAAATGACCTATTGGACCTAGAAGGATCCTAGTGGACTAAGGTTAACTCAAGGTTTATAGAATGACCTTAGAGTTCCTTGACCACACAAAAGGATCAAATATCAACCTATTGATGATTAACATTCATCCTTATTACATTGCAAACTGTGAAAACTTTAAATGAAAAAAATCATGCCTAGGTGCCCTGCACCAAGGACTATCATGCCCCCGCCTAAATTTGAATATTGTCAATTAAATAAAATACCTATCAATCCCTTACAAGATTAATAGATACGTGCAAGATGATATTAGGCAATAGTTAAGAGCACATCAATCCATAAATAGTAGCTATAATGAATTAATTATCTTACAACAGTGATTTTCTTCTAATAAAGAATAAAAACTAATTAACTAAAAGTCAAGAGGCATCCAAAGGGTTGTGACTATTGGAGTAAAAATGATATGTAAGAAGATAAATCAAGGGAAAGAAAGGACAATTCAGATAATTATTTATGTTTCCTATATGATATATTAATTGAAGATTCAATAATCTTTAGGACTAAACCCCTCATAGATCATAAATTTAAGGAAAAAAACTCTAAATTCCTACATCAAGTTAGTGGATGAAAATCCCTAACTTTAGCACAAAAATTTCAAAACATGTGTGTAAAAGAAATAGATACAAATTATAAGAAAAATTGCGACGAATATTCAAAAATATGTTTTATATTTTTTAAATAATATTATAAATTGTAAACTTGAAATATATAACAAAATTATAGCTAAATAATATTTGTAATTTGCCAATAGGCAATTCCTTGTGGGGTTGCACCTCCACTAAAATTGTCTCATGCTAGATTTTTGGGGTTTATCGGTATGTATTTAATTTTTACAGTATCGCTTCATAATTCGTGATGGCGATATTCCCTATGGGGGCACCATACATTGAGAAACTGTCTCACGTCGTGAGTTTGTTTTTTCCTATTACTGACAATTTTCTCGATGGCTCGAGCATAGTGGTTTTGTGTGTTTGTCGATTGCCTATACGGTGGTAACTTTTTGTTTCCAAGAAAATATGAGTCACAGTACTTTTGAACAGCTGTGAGGCTTATCAAAAAGTATTTTTTAACCCAGAAAAAACAATGCAGCTAGATGTCCCCATTACCATCTCTCCGTAATGGATAGACATGTAACTATGAGTGGAGCTAGATGTCCTCATTACCATCTATGGTTGCCACATCAATAACACACTAACTGCCACCTGCAATTTGAAAGATTCAATTACCATGGTTTGTTTTATACAAACTCTTCGATCCATTACCCATTCAAATTGTGTAAAATTTGTTGGGAGAAGAAGAGATGGATTGTGTAAATGGCTTACTGAGTCTACCTTTTTCCATGCTAATATTCATCCTACTCATGATTGTGGGTGGTCTCAAAGGTTAGCAATGAGCACAAAAAACATTTCTTGTTGTATTTCTCATTATTTATATTGTTATGGATTAATATATTGAGCCATAGCTATTGTTGGCTATTATTAACTTATTGGTTCAAGACTCTCATATCAATATGGATTTATATTTGATATTTGAATTTTTCCAGAAACTAATACAAAATTAAACATAGGCAGCCATAAATCCATAAAATAGATAAATTCATACAGACTAAACGAGTTGCAAAATTTATACAATATAAAGAACTAAATTTTTAAAGGTGTAAGAACTATTTAAATGAATTATATAGTTGTATTGCAGTGTAAATATATAGAATTTATTGATGCTCTATATCTGCTTAGATAAATAAAATAAAATAGTTTTTTACACCTAAATACAGTGCAGATATGAGTATTGATGGTTTAATCTATTGCACCATCAATATGTTTTGTATACATGATGATTTGATTAACAATTCAGCTATTGTATAATGAGTGATGAAATGTGTATTTCAACAACATCAAAGATATATCATCGATAAATAAAATAGTTGCATTAAAATAGTTGTATTGTAGTTTGCATATTACCCTATCCAAATTATAGAGAAGAATAGATTGTCCATTTAGATATAATTTCAATAGGGTTATAAATCTATGGAATGAATATAATTTGTAGATTCAATTCACAACATAACATATATGTTGTTTCCAACATTGACAATATGCATGTATTTATAAGAGTAAATTGATAGCAATATGCAAAAACATATATTAAAATATATATAAAAGAAAAATTTATATAAATATACTTTAACTATGGTGAGGGAGATTAGCTTAATGAGCTGAATTTCCAAACATGGTAGCTTGCATGGTATGCAAGTACACCTCCATTCAGTCCATGGCTCTATTTTAAAACACTAATTACAATTGCTAGCGATATCAAGAAAAAGGCCTTATCCTTCTTTGTAAGGATTCTGCTTACAAGAAAAAATTAATAACATTCTAAATGTTATTAAAGCATCATTTTACACCAATGTAACACCTAAATTAATCAATTAAACATTAGTTAAGACCACATTAAAAAAAAAAAAATTAATTGTTTAAAGGTGCTTTTCATGTGCCAGTCAATCCCTCCTCTCTGTTATTGGAATATAGTCTGCCACAGGACATGAATTATGAAAATTTGAAAGAAAAATTCATTTCTTGAAAAGTGGGATCATTACATACAAATAAGTTATTTCACAAACTAACCATTGTTAAAAGCATAAATGTATTTCTTCCAAAACTCTCCGGTTATTGCCACTTCAAAGCAGCATGCAAGAAAAACATGAATCCTACCGTCAACTGGCACCTGCAATCTACAGTGACTTTCAAGAATTCACACCCTCAAGACCTTGTTTGTCATGTAAAGAATAAATGCACAAACTAAGAAAATTGCTCCTTGAAACCCACATGACCCTGCAAATGTACAGACAAAGATATAGTTCTTTGTGCATTGATATTACAAATTATATCTGCAAGTAATTTGAAACCCCAATCAAAGGACGACAACCTTTACCAGACATCCTGCAACCCATTCCTAAAAACCTGCAACCGAAAAACCTAGCCAATATGAGTATATTTTAAAAAAATCAAATTAATATAGTCTTAAAAACTCAAAAAACTTTACAAAAGAATTTTTATTAAATGTAATTTCAATCAAAAAATTAATACTAAACTTTTATTAGAAATATACATACTATTTATTTATAATGAGAAACCAAACTATTTACTATTATTAGAGATTATTTTGACAAAAAAATTTTGTGTTTTATTTAAATTTTACGATGAATTTACTTTTTAAGTTTTAATTGACTTATAATAACAAATTGAAAATATACATACTATTTATTAGCTTATAAATAAATAAACAAAGCAATCTATATCCCAAATGATAAGCAAACTAAATCCAAAATAAATAGGAAATGAATCCAGGATCATTCCTATGAACATCTATTTATGTAACAGTAAGAGAAGCGATGTAATTGGTCGTTTCTCTAAGTAGGCTGGAAATGACCATTGGTATAGTTTTGCATAGGAGTTCGATATGATGTAGGTGCATGTTGAGACAAGATGTTCTTCATGTTCATCTAATAAAATACTATCAGTAGTACAAATTGAACCTTTCTCAGATCCAACTGCTAGTTAATTATAAATGTGAGATGGTAATTGAAAAAAAAATATGGGTTCACCTCTAAACTCTAAACAGAAAAAAAAAAAAACCCAAAACGAAAAAGGCAAACAAACTGTCAAACAATAGAATAACATCACACCTATAAACAGAGGAGGAAGGAAAGTAACAATAATAAAACAAATGAATGCCTAAAACTAAAGAAGAGGATATTTGATACCTACTCATTCTCCTTGACAATATAACTAGTAAGATATGTAAAGTTTTGCAGCACTACTTTCCAATCCTCTAGTTTTTCTGAGTTGATAGCATCGAGATCAACTTCGTAGAAGATAGGAATGATGGTGTTACCAAGGAGATTTTGCATATTTGTGCGAAAGTGTGGACATATGAAGGAAAGAAGTAGTCATGACATCTTGTATTTTTGATAGTATGAAATTGCTCAGTTAAAGCTTTGGTTGATCTTAAAAAAATTTAAGTCCCATGGATTTCAAAGCATGGTAGAGAGATGTGGCCAGTGTGTGCTTGGTGGTTTATGAATACATCATAGGGAACCCTTTTCCCCAGTTTTGAAGATGATGCAGATGGCGGTACAACTTCCTCAAAGGCATTGCTACTCTCATTTGGCGTTACCATTGAAGAGGAATTGTAAAAAAGAGGAGACTGCCTCATAAAAGAAGAGAAAATGTAAAATAGAGAGAGACACAGGGGAGGAAACATTGAAAGGCAATGGTAAGGCAGAGAGAAAATGATCAAAAGAGCAGTATAAAGAAAAGTAGTGGAAAAAATTTATGGAGGAGAGAGAAATAATTACACCGAATGACGGAGACAAAACATGGGATAGTGGAGAATGGAGACCACATATTTAAAATTCTATGTTGAGTTATTTTAGTGGTGGAAAATTCATGTTCTTAAAATTCACAAGTTTAAATCTCACAAAGTGATAAGGTATGTACTCTAACCTATCTGTATAAATCTATACATAAAGGATGTACTCTAACCCATCTGTATAAATCTATACATAAAGGATTGACATCATGGACTATAAAAGACCCTTTACTTTCCCTTTCCACTGTTAGGTCCCAGGGACAACTAAGAGGGGGGGGTGAATCAGTTGTCTTAATAATAACAACCAAAAACAACTTAATCAAATTACTGCTTAATACCGATGAGACAGTCTGTTATACCGGTGACTAGATTTAACAAATAAATGCAATATCGGTGAAGATTAATGCATGAAATTAAAAGACAAAGTCATCCACAACACATGACACCAATATTTGTACATGGAAACCCTGTAAGGGGAAAAACCATGATGGAAAACCTTACCCACAATCAGATGATACTACTGCAGATAGTAAGTGTACATAAATGGGGTCTACACATGCAGAAAGGCCAAGCACCTAGAACTCACTGCTCAAACACATAAGGGAAGTCACACTAACTTATAGTTGGATGGTTAAATCCAATAATAATGTACTGCACAAAATAGCATCTTCATATGCTGGATTCAGTATCGGTGTAGTTCTGATATGCATTCACAAAAACCTAGCTTCATCTTCAAATGATGTCTGCATGTATAGCTCTACTTAATCTCGCATATACCTTCATACAAAACCTTCTTCACATACCCACTTTGATCTTACAATTAAGAATTTACATTCATACCATAACCTAGGACCAATTTTAGTAGGTCAACTCTACAAGATATTACAATAAAATATTTTATAAACAAAACAAATATCCGATGCAATAACTGAGTGAACATGTCAGCTTAATGCATTTACAACATTAATTAATCATCTCCATAGCGTGCCATGCCGATCTAGAAAAGATAAACCTGCCGGTGTAACCCTAGACCTCTTTGTCGATAATAACAAATATGAAAATACGAATATTCCAATAAACAATTCTCCAAGATAAGATGTCCAAACAATGTCTTCAACATTACCAAGTGTTTTCCAAGTCATTCCAAGTGTCAGTGATCATTATTTCCTATCAGTGTACCATATACCAATGATTGTGCAAAAGTCACTTGTTTGTCGGTGAATGTTGCTAGATCTCCAAAGTGCTAGAGTTTTAGTAGGTGTTGACATTAATGACAAAACCATACCAAAATACCAACAGTCTCCCCCTTTGGCATTGATGGCAACACAAGATGGAAAAACCATCAAAGTGCAAAAACAGAAATGCCAAGTATAAAAACCAATAATCTCCCCAAAGTAACAATCTCTCCCCCTAAGAGTAATATGAGTTTCTTTATGGTTTTTTGTACCAATCTCTTCCCAAAAGATAGTGTATAATGTGTTTTTCCAATAGATATCTCTCCCCCTTTGACATCAAATGCCAAAGTTACAAAAACAATATACAAAATACCAACCAATTATAATATACCAACTACTCCCCCTGAGAAGTCACTTCCTCATCAAAGCCGGAGTAAAAGATTTCTTCTGTTAGTTCTGCCAGTTGATGACAATCATCAACTATCTAAGTATCTACTGGTTGGGGTATGACCCCAAGCTGATCTCTTAGATATTCAAAAGTCTCCTTAGGTAGAGGTTTAGTGAAAATATCTACAATCTGCTCTTTAGTATTCACATAAACCATTTTGACTATTTTTGCTTCAATATTTTCTTTCAAAAAGTTCAATTTGATAGAAACATGTTTATTTTTAGAATGTTGTACCGGATTCTTGGATATGTCAATTGCTGTAGTGTTATCATAGTAGATAGTTATAGGTTCCTTGCAATTTACTTTTATGTCTTTTAACATTTGTTTAAGCCATAATACCTGTGTACAGTTTGTTGCTGCTGCAACATATTCTGATTCTACTATTGATAAAGATGCACAACTCTATTTCTTACTTAACTAAGATATTAGTCTGTTTCCAAGGAAAAATGCTCCGTCGGTGTTGCTTTTCCTATCATCTACATCTCCTGCCCAATTTGCATCTATGTATGCACATAATTCAAAGCTTTCATGTCTAGGATACCATAAGCAAAGATTTGTAGTGCCTTGTAAGTACCACAAAATCCTTTTTATTGTTGATTCATGATTTTCTCTAGGATTACTTTGAAATCTTGAAACAATACATATTGCATTCATAATATCTGGTCTTGTTTGTGTTAAATACAGTAAACCTCCTATCATATATTTGTACTTGGTTGGATTAACAGGTGTTGATTCATCTCTTAGTGATAATTTGTCATTTGTAGTCATAGGTGTACTTATCAGTTTAGAGTTCTCCATCCCGAATTTCTTTAGTAGCTCTTTTAAGTATTTAGTTTGACTCAAGAATATACAATTGTCAGTCTATGAGATCTGCAATCCTAAAAATAATTTTACTTCTCAAATCATAGACATTTCAAATTCTTGTTGCATTTTGATAGAGAAATCCTTACATAATCCATGTTCTCCTCCAAATATTATATCATCAACAAAAACTTCTATAACCAAGATGTCATCATTAGTCACTTTATAGTATAAATTACTGTCTGAATTTCCTTTAGAGAAACCAATCTTCAAAAGATACTTATCTAATCTTGCATACCAAGCTCTTGGAAATTGCTTCAACCGATATAAAGATTTCATTAACCTACAAACCATATCTTTGTCTTCTCTCAAATAAAATCCATCAGGTTGTTCAATGTAAACTTCTTCTTCAAGAATTCCATTCAAAAATGCACATTGAATATCCATCTGATACACTTTATAGTTCTTATGAGCTGCAAAAGCCTAGAATAATCTAACTGCCTCAATTCTAGCTACCAGTGCAAATGTTTTATTGTAATCAATTCCTTCTTTCTATGAATATCCCTTACACACTAGTCTTGCTTTGTTTCTGATTAATTCACCATCTTCATTAAGTTTGCTTCTAAATATCCATTTGGTTCCAATAACATTTTTATCTTTAGGCCGGGGAACTAATGTCCATGTGTCATTCTTTTCAATCTGTTCTAATTCTTCTTCCGTAGCTTTAATCCAAAATTTATCTTCACATGCATCATTAATTGATGATGGTTCAATTTGAGAAATAAGACATACCTCTTCATTTGCCAATCTTCCTCTTGTCATAACTCCTCTATATTTGTTTCCTATTATCTGATCTTCAGAATGATTCAATCTTACATAATGGGGTGTCTTTGTTTGCTGTTGTTCCTCAGTTACTGTGGAATTTTCAAATGACACCGATGTAACTGGATCTTCACTTTGTACCGGTGGATTCAGTGTAGATTCATTTGTCAGAATTTTTGTTGCTAGTTCAGAATCCATATACCTTGAAGTTCCTTTGAATTGTTCATCAATCTTTACATTTGTGCTTTCAACAATTTTCTACAATATCTTGTTAAAACATCTATATTCTTTACTCTTAGATGAATATCCTAAAAAATATTATTTCGTCATTTCTAGGATCAAATTTCCCAATGTACTCATCTCTTCTGATATAGCATTTACTTCCAAAAATTCTGAAATATTTAAGAGTAGGAGTAATGACAAACAATAGTTCATGAGGGGTCTTACCGGTTTCACCTTTGATGTGAACTTTGTTGAATGTATAGACTGTTGTACTTACTGCTTCTCTCCAATATACATGTGGTAGATTTGATTCAGACAACATACTTCTTGCTGCATCAAAGATAGTTCTGTTCTTTCTTTCTACAAATCCATTTTGTTGTGGTGTCCGGGGTGCTAATAGCTGTCTTCTAATTTCATTTACTTCATAGTAGGTATTAAATTCCTTAGATGTAAACTCACCTCCTTGATCTGATCTTAAACATTTGATTTTCTTACTGGTTTCATTTTCAACCATTGCTTTGAACAGTTTAAACTTTCCAAGTGCTTCTGATTTTTCTCTGAGAAAAGTAACCCAGTACATTCTAGAATAGTCATCAATGATTAGCATGAAATATCTATCACTTTGTAAACTTTTAGTTCTCACTGGACCACATAAGTTAGTATGAATTAAATCAAGAGCATTTTTTGATTCTTCTAGAATACTTTTGAAACTACGTCTAGCCTCTTTTCCAAATTGACATTCCTTACATACTGTGTTGTGAGGTTTGACAGTTTTAGGTAAATCTCTAACTGCCTTAGTAGTACTGATCTTTACCATGCAATCAAAATTTACATGACAGAGTCTCTTATGACATAACCAACTTTCATCAATATGTGCAATCAAACATGTCTTTTCACTGTTATTCAAATGAAAGATATTACCTCTAGTCTGATTACCAGTTGCAATTTCTAAACCAGTTCTGTTCATGATTTTGAATTTACCATTCTTAAATTGTAACTGAAATCCTTTTTCAACTAATTGACCAACACTCAAAAGATTATGCTTTAATCCTTCAACATAGTAAACATTTTTAGTGTTATGCTTACCATCAAGAGATATAACCCTTAGCTTGGATTGAAAAAGCTTTGTCATCTCCAAATCTTACTAGACCTCCATTGTACTCCTGAAAAGTTAAGAATTTACTTTTGTCACCAGTCATGTGATGTGAGCATCCTGAATCAATGATCCACTCATCCTTAGTTTCAATTCTAGTAGCCAAGGCATGTTCTACCGATTGCAATGTAGGTGTCGGTTGATCTTCTATTATGGCAACAAAAACCCATCCATTGTCTATTGAATCCTCTTCAGAATCATCAGTCACTCCTTCATTAGCAACATAACAAGATTTGTCCTTATTCTTCTTGAATTTGTATCTTTGATATTCAGGGTTAGGTTTGTATGTCCTTCTAGCTTCTTCTCTTAACCTAGCATGTCTATCAAAGCATCTTGAAGCCATTTGACCAATCTTATTGTAGTTAAAACATTTAAAGGGTGCTTTACCTTCAGACTTACTTCCAACTAGACCATTAGGCATTTTTCTTGCAAATAGTGCTTCAAGTTGTTCAAGTTATTCATTTTCTCTCCTGCTTTCTTCAAGTTCTTTTGCATAAAAGGCTTTCCAACTAGACTTGTCAAATGATGGTGCTGATGATGTTGATGCTTTAAAAGCTAAGTCTATTTTTATAGTAGTATTAGGACAAAATTCCTCAATTTCAAAGGCTGATAGTTTTCCAATCAATGTATCCCCAGTTACTGATGTGTTATGCATTGTTCTAAGCTCATTTATTGCAGTAACTTTCATTTTATATGCCGGTGGAAAACCTCTTTAAACTTTTGAAACAATTTCATCTTCACTTAAGGTTCCTCCACAACATTTAATACCCAAAACAATTTCATTTACTCTTTCCATAAAAGTAGAAATTCTTTCATCCTCTTCCATTTTTAGACTTTCATACCTGACCCAGAAGCTTTCAAGTTTTGCAATTTTGACTGTGGAATCTCCTTCATTCAGTGTTTCCAAAGGGTCCCAAATAGCTTTAGCAGTAGACCTATCTGATAATCCCATGATTTGTTGATTTGATAGAGTGCTTAAGAGTGCTTCTCTTGCCTTGCAATCATTTTCCTCATCTTTAGTTAGATTTGGTGGATTAGGCTGACTTACAATAGGAGCAGTGTATCCATTCTTTGTTACATCCTAGATGTCATTTCCAATGCAATTCAGATGTGTCTCCATCCTAATCTTCCATATGCCATAGTTGGTTCCATCAAGTTTAGGACTGTCCTTCCTGTAATAGTTAGTAGACATTGGATCTGCTCAAGTTGTTAAACTTCTGCAAAAGAGAACTAGGATCTGATACCAATTGTTAGGTCCTGGGTACAACTAAGAGGGGCGGTGAATCAGATGTCTTAATAATAATAACCAAAAACAACTTAATCAAATTACTGCTTAATACTGGTGAGACAGTCTGTTATACCGGTGTCCAGATTTAACAGATAAATGTAATACCGGTGAAGATTAATGCATGAAATTAAATAAAAAAGTCATCCACAACACATAACACCAATATTTGTATGTGGAAACCCTATAAGGGGAAAAACAACGGTGGGAAACCTTACCCAAAATCAGATGCTACTACTGCAGATAGTAAGTGTACATAAATGGGGTCTGCACATGCAGAAAGGCCAAGCACCTAGAGCTCACTGCTCAAACACATAAGGGAAGTCACAGTGACCTACAGTTGGATGGTTAAATCCAATAATAATGTACTGCACAAAATAGCATCTTCATATGCTAGATTAAGTACCGGTGTAGTTCTGATATGCTTCCACAAAAACCTAGCCTCATCTTCAAATGATGTCTGCATGTGTAGCTCTACTTAATCTCGCATATACCTTTGCACAAAACCTTCTTCACATACCCACTTCGATCTTACAATTAAGACATTACATTTATACCATAACGTAGGACCAATTTTAGTAGGTCGGCTCTACAAGATATTACAATAAAATAGTTTATAAACAAAACAAATATCCGATGCAATAACTGATTGAAACTTGTTGGCTTAATGCATTTACAACATTAATTAATCATCTCCATTGCGTGCCATGCTGAACTAGAAAAGATAAACCTGCTGGTGTAACCCTGGACCTATTTGCCGGTAGTACCAAATATGCAAATATGAATATTCCAATAAACAATTATCCAAGATAAGATGTCCAAACAATGTCTTCAACATTACCAAGTATTTTCCAAGTCATTCCAAGTGCCGATGATCATTATTTCCTGTCAGTGTAACATATACCAGTGACTGTGCAAAAGTCACTTGCTTGCCGGTGAATGTTGCTGGATCTCCAAAGTGCTAGAGTTTTAGTATGTGTTGACATCAATGACAAAACCATACCAAAATACCAATAATCTCCCCCTTTGGCATTGATGGCATCACAAGATGGAAAAACCATCAAAGTGCAAAAACAGAAATGCCAAGTATAAAAACCTATAATCTCCCCGAAGTAACAATCTCTCCCCCTGAGAGTAATATGAGTTTATTTATGTTTTTTTGTGCCAATCTCTTCCCAGAAGATAGTGTATAATGTGTTTTTCCAATAGATATATCTCCCCCTTTGACATCGAATGCCAAAGTTACAAAAATAGTATACAAAATACCAACCAATTACAATATACCAACTACTCCCCCTGAGAAGTATCTTCCTCATCAAAGCCGGAGTAAAAGTTTTCTTCTGTTAGTTCTGCTAGTTGATGACAATCATCAACTATCTAAGTATCTACCGGTGAGGGTATGACCCCAAGCTGATCTCTTAGATATGAGAGGTTTAGTGAAAATATCTGCAATCTGCTCTTTAGTATTCACATAAATCATTTTGACTATTTTTGCTTCAACATTTTCTTTCAGAAAGTTCAATTTGATAGAAACATGTTTAGTTTTAGAATGTTGTACCAGATTCTTGGATATGTCAATTGTTGTAGTGTTATCACAGTAGATAGTTATAGGTTCCTTGCAATTTAATTTTATGTCTTTTAACATTTGTTTAAGCCATAGTACCTATGTACAGTTTGTTGCTACTGCAAAATATTCTGATTCTGCTATTGATAAAGATGTGCAACTCTGTTTCTTACTTAACCAAGAAATTAGTCTGTTTCCAAGGAAAAATGCTCCACCGGTGGTGCTTTTCCTGTCATATACATCTTCTGCCCAATTTGCATTTGTGTATGCACATAATTCAAAGTTTTCATCTCTAGGATACCATAAGCCAAGATTTGTAGTGCCTTGTAAGTACCAGAAAATCCTTTTTACTATTGATTCATGATTTTCTCTAGGATTGCTTTGAAATCTTGAAACAATACATACTGCATTCATAATATCTGGTCCTGTTTGTGTTAAATACAGTAAACCTCCTATCATAGATTTGTACCTGGTTGGATTAAGAGGTGTTGATTCATCTCTTAGTGATAATTTGTCATTTGTAGTCATAGGTGTCCTTACCAGTTTAGAGTTCTCCATCCCGAATTTCTTTAGTAGCTCTTTTAAGTACTTAGTTTGACTCAAAATATAACTTTGTCAGTCTGTGAGATCTGCAATCCTAAAAAGAATTTTACTTCTCCAATCATAGACATTTCAAATTCTTATTACATTTTTATAGAGAAATCCTTACATAATCCATCTTTTCCTCCAAATATTATATCATCAACAAAAACTTCTATATCCAAGATGTCATCATTAGTCACTTTATAGTATAATTTACTATCTGCATTTCCTTTAGAGAAACCAATCTTCAAAAGATACTTATCTAATCTTGCATACCAAGCTCTTGGAGCTTGCTTCAACCCATATAAAGCTTTCCTTAACCTGCAAACCATATCTTTGTCTTCTGTCAAAGAAAATCCATCAGGTTGTTCAATGTAAACTTCTTCTTCAAGAATTCCATTCAAAAATGCACATTTAATATCCATCTGATCTACTTTATAGTTCTTATGAGCTGCACAAGCCCAGAATAATCTAACTACCTCAATTCTAGCTACCCGTGCAAAGGTTTCATTTTAATCAATTCCTTCTTTCTCAGAATATCCCTTACACACTAGTCTTGATTTGTTTTTGATTACTTCACCATCTTCATTAAGTTTGTTTCTAAATACCCATTTGGTTCCAATAACATTTTTATCTTTAGGCCGGCGAACTAATGTCCATGTGTCATTCTTTTCAATCTGTTCTAATTCTTCTTCCATAGCTTTAATCCAAAATTTATCTTCACATGCCTCATTAATTGATAATGGTTCAATTTGAGAAAAAATAAATACCTCTTCATTTGCCAATCTTCCTTTTGTCATAACTCCTCTATATTTGTTTCCTATTATCTGATCTTCAGAATGATTCAATCTTACATATTGATGTGTCTTTGTTTGTTGTTGTTCCTCAGTTACTGTGGAATTTTCAAATGATACCGGTGTAACTAGATCTTCACTTTGTACCGGTGGATTTAGTGTAGATTCATTTGTCATAATTTCTGTTGCCAGTTCAAAATCCATATACCTTGAAGTTCCTCTGAATTGTTCATCAATCTTTACATTTGTGCTTTCAACAAATTTCTGCAATCTCTTGTTAAAACATCTATATGCTTTACTCTTAGATGAATATCCTAAAAATATTCCTTCATCACTTCTAGGATCAAATTTCCCAATGTACTCATCTCTTCTGATATAGCATTTACTTCCAAAAATTCTGAAATATTTAAGGGTAGGAGTAATGCCAAACCATAGTTCACGAGGGGTCTTACCGGTTTCACCATTGATGTGAAATTTTTTGAATGTATAGATTGATGTACTTACTACTTCTCTCCAATATACATGGGGTAGATTTGATTCAGACAAAATACTTCTTACTGCATCCAAGATAGTTTTGTTCTTTCTTTCTACAACTCCACTTTGCTGTGGTGTCCAGGGTGCTGATAGTTGTCTTCTGATTCCATTTACTTCATAGTAGGTATTAAATTCCTTAGATGTAAACTCACCTCCTTGATTTGATCTTAAACATTGGATTTTCTTACTGGTTTCATTTTCAACCATTGCTTTGAACAGTTTAAACTTTCCAAGTGCTTCTAATTTTTCTCTAAGAAAAGTAACCTAGCATATTCTAGAATAGTCATCAATGTTAGCATGAAATATCTATCACCTTGTAAACTTTTAGTTCTAGCTGAACCACATAAGTCAGTATGAATTAAATCAAGAGCATTATTTGATTTTTCTGGAATACTTTTGAAACTACCTCTAGCATGTTTTCCAAATTGACATTCCTTACATACTATGTTGTGAGGTTTGACAATTTTAGGTAAATCTCCAAGTGCCTTAGTAGTACTGATCCTTACCATGCAATCAAAATTTACATGACAGAGTCTCTTATGCCATAACCAACTTTCATCAATATGTGCAATCAAACATGTATTTTCACTGTTATTCAAATGAAAGATATTACCTCTAGTCTGATTACCGGTTGCAATTTCTAAACTAGTTCTGTTCATGATTTTGCATTTACCATTCTTAAAATCTAACTGAAATCCTTTTTCAACTAATTGACCAACACTCAAAAGATTATGCTTTAATCCTTCAACATAGAAAACATTGTCAGTGTTATGCTTACAATCAAGAGATATTGAACCCTTGTCTTTGATTGAACAAGCTTTGCCATCTCCAAATCTTACTAGACCTCCATTGTAGTACTGAAAAGTTAAGAATTTACTTTTGTCACCAGTCATGTGATGTGAGCATCCTGAATCAATGATCCATTCATCCTTAGTTTCAATTCTAGTAGCCAAGGCCTGTTCTACTGGTTGCACTGTAGGTGCCGGTTGATCTTCTATTATAGCAACAAAAACCCATCCATTGTCTATCAGATCCTCATCAAAATCATCAGCCACTTCTTCATCAACAACATAACAAGATTTGTCCCTATTCTTCTTGAATTTGTATCTCTGATATTCAGGGTTAGGTTTGTATGTCCTTCTAACTTCTTCTCTTAACCTAGCATGTCTATCAGGGCATCTTGAAGCCATATGACCAATCTTATTGTAGTTAAAACATTTAAAGGGTGCTTTACCTTCATACTTACTTCCAACTGGACCTTTAGGCATTTTTCTTGCAAATAGTGCTTCAAGTTGTTCAAGTTCTTCATTTTCTCTCCTACTTTCTTCAAGTTCTTTTGCATAAAAGGCTTTCCAATTAGACTTGTCAAATGATGGTGCAGATGATGTTGATGCTTTAAAAGATAAGTCAATTTTTATAGTAGCAGTAGGACCAAATTCCTCAATTTCAAAGACTGATAGTTTTCCAATCAATGTATCCCTAGTTACTGATGTGTTAGGCATTGTTCTAAGCTCATTTATTGCAGTAAGTTTCATTTTATATTCTGGTGGCAAACTTCTTAAGACTTTTGAAACAATTTCATCTTCACTTAAGGTTCCTCCACAACATTTAATACCCAAAACAATTTCATTTACTCTTTCCATAAAAGAAGAAATTCTTTCATCCTCTTCTATTTGTAGACTTTCATAGCTGACCCAGAAGCTTTCAAATTTTGCAATTTTGACTATGGAATCTCCTTCATTCAGTGTTTCCAAGTGGTCCCAAATAGCTTTAGCAGTAGACCTATCTAATAATAAAATGATTTGCTGATCTGATAGAGCGCTTAAGAGTGCTTCTCTTGCCTTGCAATCATTCTCCTCATCTTTAGTCAAATTTGGTGGATTAGGCTGACTTACAGTAGGAGCAGTGTATCCATTCTTTCTTACATCCCAGATGTCCTTTCTAATGCAATTCAGATCTGTCTCCATCCTGATCTTCCATATGCTATAGTTGGTTCCATCAAGTTTAGGACTGTCCTTCCTGAAATAGTTAGTAGACATTGGATCTCCTCAAGTTGTTAAAATTCTACAAAAGAGGACTACGCTCTGATACAAATTGTCAGGTCCCGGGGATAACTGAGATGGGGGGTGAATCAATTGTCTTAATAATAATAACCAAAAATAACTTAATCAAATTACTGCTTAATACCAGTGAGACAGTCTGTTATATCGGTGACCAGATTTAACAGATAAATGCAATACCAGTGAAGATTAATGCATGAAATTAAAAAACAAAGTCATCGACAACACATAGCACCAATATTTGTATGTGGAAACCCTGTAAGGGGAAAAACCACGGTTGGAAACCTTACCCACAATCAGATGATACTACTACAGATAGTAAGTGTACATAAATGGGGTCTGCACATGCAGAAAGGCGAAGACCCTAGAGCTCACTGCTCAAACACATAAGGGAAGTCACATTGACTTATAGTTGGATGGTTAAATCCAATAATAATGTACTTCACAAAATAGCATCTTCATATGCTGGATTCAGTACCGGTGTAGTTCTGATATGCTTTCATAAAAACCTGGCTTCATCTTCAAATGATGTCTGTGTGTGTAGCTCTGCTTAATCTTGCATATACCTTCACACAAAACCTTCTTCACATACCCACTTCGATCTTACAATTAAGACTTTACATTTATACCATAACCGAGGACCAATTTTAGTAGGTCGGCTCTACAAGATATTACAATAAAATATTTTATAGAAAAAACAAATATCCGATGCAATAACTGATTGAACATGTCAGCTTAATGCATTTACAACATTAATTAATCATCTCCATAGCCTGCCATGCTAATATGGAAAAGATAAATCTGCCATTGTAACCCTAGACCTATTTGTCGGTAACAACAAATATGCAAATACAAATATTCCAATAAACAATTCTCCAAGATAAGATGTCCAAACAATGTCTTCAACATTACCAAGTGTTTTCCAAGTCATTCCAAGTGTCGGTGATCATTATTTCCTACTGGCGTACCATATACCAGTGACTGTGCAAAAGTCACTTGCATGCCGGTGAATGTTGCTGGATCTCCAAAGTGCTAGAGTTTTAGTAGGTGTTGATATCAATGACAAAACCATACCAAAATACCAACATCCACTTTGAATTTTCATTATATTGTGTACATAAGTAAGAATCTCTCAAAAATTTAAACTTAGAAAAGACATTTTGATAGGGTGGCTTAAACAAGACCCTTTCCTTTTCCTTTCCACTTTGAACTTTCATTATACTTTGTACATAAATATGAATCTCTCAAAAATTTAAAGTTAGAAAAGACATTTTGATGGGGTATCTTAAACAACACACACTAACCTTTTTGACTTTGGTGGGCCCATTTTCCTACCATTAATCATTCAACGGTCCTCCTTATTTACTTCAGCTACTATTCTACTAGAACCTATGCATTCAGTTTAACATTAAATAAAAAGACTGCAAACTCAAGAATTTAATAATAGTTATCTGTCACATAAATTAGAGTACTTGCTTCACATTTACCTATAGTTGTAGTATAGGTAAAAACATTCAAATCAAATTATAATATTGTGTGTTTTGTATATATGATTTTTTGATAAGCCATAAAGATGATTTATTAGTTTTATGTATTATTGTTTGAGATGTGTATTACTATTCCACGATCATTGAACAACATTCCTCCCATTAGGAAGAAACAAAACCAAAGGTGTGCACATCAAGTCTTGCCAATCATGAAGGGAAGATGTAGGAAAAAAACTCAAGATGTATGGAGTTGTTGAAAACTGCTCAAGTGTCCCCATGTCAATGCTAAAAGACACCCCCTCCAAATCAGGCGTATTGATCCACAATGTTGATAAAGACACTCCAAGATCTAGTGAAGATGAATGTAGAACAAGATCCAAAGACTCACATGTCTCCTCTAAGGATAAAGAGACCTCCTCCAAATTTTTTACATAAGTATCCACAATCATGTCAACCTTGAAAGAATGATCATGTAGATAATGAAAAAGAGAGTCAGAGTGTTTCCTCACAGCAATTGAAGAAGGATCATCTTCATCAAAGAGAAGATAAATGTCATCAATGATGTCCCCCAAATCTGCAATGTAGGACTCAACAAACAAACCTGCAATGTCTGTCAAGTAGTCATCCCATGGAATTGAAGCTGGAAGACAAGGTATGCCCTACTGCACTAAATCACAAAAAGGAAAAACTATTGTAATATTTTTATCATCAGGTGCAAGAGGTGATGTGATATTAATAGGAGGAGATGAAATGCTAGTCTCAAGAATGGAGTCACATGTGAGAATCCCAAAGTTCAAGTACCCAAAATTCTCCTCAATATTGATATCATCACAAGAAGTGTGATCAACATAGGAAGAATTAACCTCATCAATAAGACCAAAATGTGAAAAGGTATACAAATGAGATGCATGATTAACCACCCCTGTTGTAATGATAGTTGTACTCTCCAAGTCTCTAATGATAACTGAATCAAGTGTGAACTCCATAGTTTTCCTTGTTACCCCATGAGTGATCTGATAGATGGAAATAAGATTGTTTGTCAAATGGGGTACACACAACACATCATTGGAGGAGTGATCCCTAATGGAAATATATCATTTCCCAATCAAATCCATGTATGTATGATTTCACATCAAAATTTGTGGCATGTTGCAAGGAACAAATGAAGAGAACATAGACTGTGAAGATGACATATGATGAGAAGCTCCAGAATCATGACTTGTAGTAGAACAAAGAGCTTGTCATTTATTTGTCCTAAAAGTTTGATCCTTCCCTTTATCCTTTTTCTTTGGAAGAAGAAGCCAAAGTAGACATTCTAGAAGGCAAACTGATTTTATTCTTCTCAAGAAGATGTTTCAATTCATCAATATCCTTCTTGTAACAATGTTGTTAATCATGTCCCGACTTCTTGCAATATGCACAAAAAAGATTGTCCTTATATGATTTTCTCTTAGGTGAGGATGTAGAATCACTTTGTTGTGGTGAGGATGATTATGCTCCATCTTGTTGTGTCTTTGGCTTAGACTTCTTTTGGTTCTTACATTTTCCTTGATTACTTTGATTCCCTTTATTAGCCAGAAAATCTTGTGACTTTGAAGACTTGAGAATCCCCATATTGGTCAACTTAGATTGCTCAAGTATCAACATCTTCATGAATGAATCAAATGATGGTGGAGTGTATGACATACCTTGAGCCAATCAATGGGCATGAAAGATAGAAACAAAGGCTGCATACTCCGATAAAATCTTGTCCAACAAGTTGTAAACAAATGGAGCATATTTTTTGTCAATGTCACAATCCTTAAGCTTTTCTCTTAGCTCATTTTCTTTTGTGACATAATCTTAGATTGTATCAAAATCCTTGGGATCCAATGTTGTGAGTTCACCATCAAGATTGTATCCATTTATCCCATCAACTTGACCCTAAGATTTGGTATAAATATCCCAATCCTCTTTAATTGTAGTACACTTCTTAATATGAAAAAAGAGGTCATCTGATACATACTCTCTCAAGGCTCCAAGTGCCATATAATTTTTAGTGAGCCATTCAAATTGAATATTAGGATCATCCTTAGGATCAAGTTGTGTTGTTATTGTTCCATTTACATAATGAATGAGTCATTTTTCCATAAGCTTACTCCATGCATTAATTTCCCATGATGCATAATTATTTGGAGTTAAAAGTTAAAATTTAGGAGAGCCCATAGCACCAAATGAAAAACATAATAAAGCAAGAGGTAAAATCACACAAGATAGCCCCCCAAATTACTTAATCAAAGAACCCCCCTGCCCCAAAATGATGATTTGACACTTTATATAAAGTGCAATTACAATGGCCACTTGCAAAACAAGGCAAGGTGGAATTTCTAATTTCAAAAGACAACTACCTCAAATAGGTTGGAAGAGACTCCAACAAACTCTACAAGAGATCTAAGATAAGATCCAAGAAAGTAAAGAGTAGCAAATAGGCCAAAAATGACCAAATACTAAAAGTACAATTTCTATTCAAAATGGTAAAATCTGATAGCACCACATGAAAGTAAATGAAAAATTATGCACTTTCAAAGAAAATGGCACATGCAAAGGAGGTCGTATGAGCCCGAACAAAGCCTCTGAAGTTGCAAAATTGAGGATTGGACAGGTACGATTGTGAAAATCTAGAAATTGTGAAAACTATCCACCAAAATCAGAAAAATCCACCACCACTACAAAGAGCACAAAAAATTAGCACAAATAAACAAAAAAATGTATGAAAAAAGGAGCTAAAATGAGCAAGTTATGGGCCTCCAAAGTTGGCCTACAAAATCAAAAATCTCATTGAGAGGGGGCTGAATTTTTTTAAAAAAAAGATGATGCAATAATGGCACATCATTTTATGGGCTTAAATTTGACTCTCATTCGTCCATCAAATGAACTTCATACCCCTGTTGCGTGGCATGTCCATACCGTATGGAAGATTGTGGTCAAATAGAAAGATGACACATGTCAAAGACATGTAGTTTAAAGACACTACATGGTTGAATGTACAACAACCATGTCTGAGCATCAAAAGATGTCGGGTGGAGCCGAGTGTTGAGCGAGGTGGAGCAGCGTTGTAGGAGGTGACATAGTAGCTAGTTAGGGGTCTTTGTCAGAAAAGTAGCCTAGAACAAGTAGCTGACGAGACCTAGAACAATAGTTAGAAACAACCTGACTGAGGTTGTCAAAAGACTGAGAGGCTCAGGCGGTGGAGCGGCGGTGCCGAAAAGGAGGGAGCCCGACAGAGCATGGTCACGAGAGTAGTGTCCAAGAACAGTAGTTGTCGTAGAGGTTGTTGTGGTCGTCAAGAAGTGCAGATGGTACTGGAGCTGATTGGAAGATGCATACGAGAGCCACAGATGGTATGGGAGCCTGTAAGGAATAAATGCAGGCAGAGTCCATTGTTGGGGGGAAAACCCCAATTTTTTTAATTTTTTTTTTAAATAATATAAAAAAATTTACAAATAATTTAAACAACTGTGAAATAAAATATGGAATGTTTGAAATAGATTCACAGAAAAAAAATAAATTATTTTTTAAACATAAATCATACCGTACACCTAAATTAGGCAATTTTTTCCTCCAAGGCTTGAAATTCACTTTTCATCAAATATAGGTAAATTTATATTTAAAATGCATGGAAATGGCCTCCTAGACGCAACGGTAAGGTCAAAATCATCATAGGATCTTCCCAAATGTGCAAATCCCCAGATCTAAAAAATGAATTTACTCCAAAATATCTCCAAATAGACTACTTAGTGAAGCCCCAATGGCTCTAATACCATGTATGAAAATAGCCAAGATCAATAGCTCAATGAATAGCACAATAGAGAGACAAAATATATTGATAAGAATAAACTATATTCTAATCAAGATGCAAAAATAAGATCAACTAGATCATTACATACAATGTAGATGAGCTTGCTTATAAAGGCAAGGCCATATGAATATGTGAGCACCCAATCATGACCGGTGGCTCAATGAGAAACAAGGGTAGGTAAGAAAAGGTAGCAGAAACAATATAATATTCCAAAAGAGGTGGATCACCCACCGAATGTGGAATGTAATAACAAGATAAGACCTCAAAAGGTGAAAATTCTCCTACATACATCATCCCTGTGTGCACACTTCCCTAAGTGTCTCATCTGCAAACTACTCTGAGATGCATTATCCTAAGTCAACTTAAGTAAGGTTTAATTATGAGAGATAATTTACACCAACAACATGTTATGCTCATATCCTAATGTTTGTTAAACATTCTATCCACACATATTTAAACTCATTCAAGGTGGTGCCTTTGAGGCAATTTGTTTACAAATGAATGCAAGCACATTTCATTAATTAATAAATTTGATGGACATGGCTGCAAGGTGGGTTGTCATAGCTACAGGGTGAATAGGTGTAATAAATTAATGTACAAAGATTTATTTTGATTAATTAATACATCCTACATGAACACACCATGAGAGAAAAGTTTCTAGTTCCGATGTTCAAGAAAAGTTGCTAGTGTGAGAACTCTTATATCAAGAGGCTATCGGCTAATAAACCTAAATATTCTTGTTTCATGCGTAATTTTTTTTTTTTTTCAAGCAACATGAAAAAAAGATCAATATGAAACTTTTCTGACCTTGGTAACAATTTGTCAGCATGTGAATTGTGGAATCCGGTGAGAGTTCCTCCTATAGTGTAACTGATATTATGAAAATAGCTTCTACAATCATTGGTGGATTTATTTCTTCCCAATGGGAGGAATATTATTTGTAGTAAATGTATTATTTTTGGTCTTTAAGCACTCAATATTGTTACAAAAGTTACGTTTCTATATTCTAAACTTTGAACACTATATCACAAACCCTACTTTTAACTACAAAACCCTAGATCTACAATGAAATTCGAAACACATCAATGAATAACCATTAAACATGCAAATCCATCAAATAAATCAAATGATACGTTTACACATTCAAATGGATTTAATCTTGACTGTTCTCTTATCTTCATTAATCTTATTTTTGATGTTGCTATCATATTTTTATTCTTTCAGAAGAGCTCAATGGGGAATGGATGTGGTTGTGATGATGTAAGTGCTATGATGCAAAAGGCTAGAATGGTTTTGATAGAATGTAAGTATGCTTCCAAGGTTGCTATATGGAAAAAGGGAGGAAGAAGCCTCTTATATAGAGAACATATTAAAAACAAAGGGATAGGATTAAGAGGTAAAAGAGAAAATGGTCGTCTAGGATTAAAGGATAGGTAGAGGAAATAATAAAATAAAGGAAGTGGTTAGGAACAAATTAAGAGATGTATACCACTTGTCATGGATGAAAAACTTAAATGAATTAATTAAATAAATTAAATAATTTATTTAATTAATAGAGGAAAGGGTCGTGTAAATTAAATAAACAAATAAAATATTTATTTTATTAGACTATAATAATTTTAGGTGTCTACAACTTCTTAGAGGGTATTTAGAATATATTACATCGGCTCTCTCTTATGGAGGGGTCTCCATTATGTATTTGTGATGGAGTTGGATGTTTTTGATCCATCACTTACACATATTTTCTTTATCTCTTCTCGAGAGGTGTTTACTCCCACTAAGTATTTATCCTTTACTCCTATTATATGAGACATAATTTATTTTTAATAGATACTTTATCAAGCCTTGTTACTAAGACCTACCTTTCTTGTGTGTGTAGCCTCCTTAAGTTGCAGTTATGGGGGGGATAGGTATTAGTGTAAAATTATATTTACATTATCATGTGTTAATTAGGGAGTCATTGATTAAGAATTTATTTTCCTTTTATAAGTTACAATCTTATCACTTAGGATAAAATTGAGTTATTAATTTTCCTATTTTTATGGATGCATATCATATTTTAATTTTTAAATTATGACATTAATGCTTATGAATTGCATTTGATTGAATCTTTATGCTTGTTTTCTATTTTTCTCTCTTGTAGAAGAAAAGTTGCAGAAATTTCTAGTTCAAACAATTACCATCATTGAAAAATTCTTAATAGTGTTTTAAAATATTTATGAAAAGTAATCTAAAAACTTCAATGAAAAATAATTAAGAATTAAGGAAAAAATCTTTATGTAATAAATTATAATTTATAAACCTCTTAAATTTAATATTATTAGAATGTAACATTAAAAAGTCATTACTTACAATATATCATTTTAAAAATATATAATTTAATTAAAAAATATTCTTCAATAAAGCTTTTTCTTAACTAAAATATTATTAATTACAATCTATAATGATTTAAATATTAAAATTTTTGTCCGTAATGGGATTAAAAATAGATACTTATCAAATATATATATATATATATATATATATATATATATATATATATATATATATATATATATATATACCCAAAAAAAATTACCAACCAACTTATTGTAATCTCTTTGCATTCATTCAATTGAAAAAGAAAAAGAAAAAAAAAGGAAAGAAGTTTACCTTAATTATTCTCTTCTTCTTTCTGAACGTGGCATTCCTAACTTATTCTAACCGCTTTTACTTTAATAATTATTCTAATCGCTTTTACATCATTAATTAGTCTCTTCTTTAATAATTCCGGTTGCATCATTTGGACTGAGAATTATTCCCACCACTTTAACTTTAGCAAATTCACGTTTTATGTTTGAGTGCAAAAATTAAACCATATTAGAGTTTTATGTTTTATATTCTCATATTCACATTCTCCTTTATCTGCTCCATCTCCTGCATATGGGCTATATGATTATAATAGTACTTTTTCTCTTCATGAATTGGACAATGTGTTCACAGTGTCTGCCGACTTTTTCACTTTAGCTTGCTTTGGTTACCAGGTAGATCATGGATGGATGACTTATGCACTGTTGATGTACCATTGTAGATCATGTATGGATGTATTTTTTATGTGTTTTTGATGCATTTATAATATGAAATGGATAAAATACTTGATGCAAATGCACTAACCAAGTGGATGTAGGATGCAACTTATGTTTTTGGAGAAATCGAAGCACTAGACCGAACTGACTATCCGAACTGATGGAAGAAATGTTAGTAAGAAGAAAATGAGACAAAGAAGAGTTGGGGACAAAGAAAATCTTGCTTTCAGTAATGCACTTTGTAGGTGAGAACCTTTATTTTAATGTAGCAAAATGGATGCGTAGCATCATGGCATTGAAGGCCAGAGCTGAAATGCAAACCTTTTTGCAAAAGATAGACACATCACAGACAATCAACAATCACAACAAAAAGAAAGGGACCATGAACCATCCCGATCACTCTAAATCACTCAGTGACATCATCGAGCAACATAGGAACATGATCGAAGCCAAAGATAAATCAGTAAAAAGATAAGATGCACAAATTCCAATAAGTCAAACAAACATCTTGATCTTCATTGTCAAAAGTTGAAAGTGCTGATAGGATGATCATGCTATCTGGTTTCAGGAATTGCGGTACCCTGTCTAAGACAGGACACAGTCTGGTTTCGAGCATACCACACCATGTATAAGAACCATGATATTAGTGACAAGGACAAATGATATTGAGGCTGATTGATATGACAATTGTGATCAGTTTGAATGTCTGGTTTGATGGAAAAAGTTCATCTGTTTATGCATGATTTCATTAAAGCGTAGTGTGTGATTGATTGTCGTTGGAGGGATGCTCAATGATTTGTCTTATGCACAAAAGGGATATTTTTTTGTTTTTGCTTTTCGAGATTTTACAATTTTTTTGTGTTCATTTTTTTCAGGACGTTTTTTGACTTTGTAGGGAGTTTTTCAGGACATTATTTGATTTTTTTGGATTATTTCGAGACATTTTTTGATTTTTATGATTTTTTTAGGACATTTTTCAATTTTTATGAGATTTTTTTAGGACATTTTTCAACTTTTATGATTTTTTTCAGGACATTTTTCAATTTTTATGATTTTGCCCCTAGTGTCTCGCAAGGCAAGGAATATGACAGGTGAATAAATAGGATTTCTGAAATGTTGGTGGATAGAGGGAAGACAAAGGCCTTTTATCATGGAGACAATACGGATGCAATTTTCAAGGGCTATTGCGTGATGGGAAAAGAGACTGGATATGACAATGTAAAGCAGTGACATGGCATGAGGGACATGTCAAGAGGTTTTTGAAACCATGTTTAAATTTTGCGTCCTTATGTTAGGTCAAGATCAAGGAATGAAAAAGAGTGTATGGATAGTGATAAGATATGGATAGGATAAGCAAGACCAAGAATGGATAAGGGACATGGACTGAAGGTCGGGATTGGCTAAGGGATAGTGGCAAAAAGTTGCAATAAGACAGGGAATATGGATGAAAGGATGTAATAAGAAAATGGATAAATGACCAAAAGCTATGATAGACTGAAAGCTGCAAACAAGATGCATGATGCTCATGATGATCCTCAGCCTTGTCAAGATCAAAGGTGGAAAAGGAAATTGGACATGAGGGACAATAGGATACAAAGGGTAATGACAGGGGTTCGATAGGATAGTGAAGGGCAATAAGATATGAAGGAGGAAACCTGCCCCCAAGTGTGGTATGCAAGAAGTTCATAAATTATGCATGACGCCTATTTGCCAGGTTTTCATCATGGTACTTGCCCAAGGCGCCTGTTTGCCAAGTTTTCACTAGTGAACGAATTATTTTTGCTTTACTTCTTTTTTTTTTTTTTTTTCATATTTTGACTTTTTCAATAGAAGATAGACACATGATAGGGGATGGAAGAAGGACTCAAGCTTCTTTTTGTTTGGATATTAGCCTTGAAAAAAAATGGACCATGGCCTTTAAAAGTATGTTCAAAGACGTTGGTAGGATAAGGACATGGAAAATGAGATGAAAATAAGGCAAGGATTTATGCAAAGGATTGGACCAGAGGGATGGAAGGATGGAAAATATGCATTGGATAATGGATAGGGTATTGGAAGAATTGGGATTTAGTGGATGGAAATGAAGGCAAGATCAACATTGGCACACACCTTGAGGGGTGATGGAATGATGGAGGAAAGATGTATTTTGGATATTGAGATTTGGATGGAGGAATAGCTTGGGATCTTGGGACATAAGAGCCCAAAATGGATGAAGAAGGTGATGGAGGAATAGGAGGAATAGCAATTTTGGATGCCAAGTTGGATGTTTCTTTAGGCTTTTGTGCTTCAAGGAGTGGCTTAGGAATCCACATGGTTTTTGATTTTTCATGCTTTTGTGGTTCCTTGGAGTGCATTGCTTGCACAAGGGATTTAGGAACCCATATATATTTTGACTTTTCTTTATTTTGCTCAGTGAGCCTTTGTGGCATTTTGGATATTTCTTTTTCTTTATAGATCATATTGTTCTTTGTTTTGACATGTCGATTATATTGGACATGTTGATCCTTGAATGCATGTAGATTGTTAGACTTATGACTTTTACACTTGGCATCCAAATTTCTTGGAGGGGGAAAGGAATGCATGGATGGATATGAATGGAATGGACTTCTTTTGGATGGATGAAATTTACTCAAGGATGTGTGCCTTTTCTGACCTTGCATAGAGGACGAAGGGATATAAGGACCTAAGATGGATGGAAAGTATGATGGGGAAGGGATATGTTTTGATTTTGAAGGAGGGATACCAATGTCTTGAGAGTGAGTTGTGTAGACATGACCCTTGGGATCTTCTTTAACATGAAGGGATTCTTGCTTATGGAGATCTACTCCTTTGCCTTTAAGACTATCTTGACTTGTAGGATACTCTTTTCTTTTGGAAGAAGACGCGAGTCCATTATGAGGTGGATATGATATGAGAGAAATAATGAGATCTTGAAGTGGATCGGATTGCACCAAAGTAGAAGAACCCATTATGCATGTCGAGGGTTCATGAACATCTTGCACTGACACGTTAGAATCATGAGGAGGATTAGGATCGTGTGGTGGACATGGTTCAATGACAGGCTCTTCAAGAGATGGAATGGGTGAAATAATGGGATCATCAAAAGAAATGATATCTTGGAGTGTATATGGAGGATTAAGACAAGGAGATGGAGGAACAAGTGGATCTTGTGGAGGATCTGAAGGAATAATTTGATCTTGACAAGGAGGAAGATCATTGGAATCCTCTTTAAAGGTGCTTTACTCTTGACTTTCAATGGGATCATCGGAAAGGATGGAAGGGATATCTTGAGCTTTCTCAGGAAGTGGAATGTCAATGGGATTTGAAAGGACATTTTTTTCATGAAATGGAAGGGGATCATTTGGGATTGGATGAACTGGGATATCTTGATCTTTCTCGAGGAATGGAGTGTCAATAGGATTTTGGATAGGATGGACAAGAATAGGGGAATCATCATGAGTTTCAGGGAAGATGAGATCCTGGTCAACAATTGGATGGGATGATAAGGTTTTGGGATCTTGATCTTGATCTGTTTTAAGACACGTTTCTTCATGCTCTAAATTATCCTCTTGACATGAGGTTGGACTTTGGATATGCACGAGGGATTCTGACAAGGGATCAATGTTTTGGCATGAAGGAAATGCACTTTGAACATTTGTGATGGATTTTGGCAAGGAATCAATGCTTGAACATGAGGAAGAGGGACTTCGAATGGGGTCCTCTAAAATAGGTAATGGCAATAAAGTGCATGGATGCATTGGGTCTTGTATTTCTAAAACATGACAAGGATGTGCATCATGAATTGGATTATCTTGGCAATCAATTATGGATAGCCCTTGGGTAATTTCATCCTTGGATGTATTATTTGATGAGGACAATATGGAAGGTTCTTGTGAAACTTCTAAAAGCGTAGGGATAGATGCCACTGGAGAGTCAATTTGCTTGCAGGGGATGAGGCATTGCTAGACATAAGTGTATTATCTTGATCTTCCTCAAAGAACTCACTTGGTAGGTTCCTTAAGAGCCTTGCAATAAAGCCACCTTTCTTTTGAGGTTTTGACATAGTTGTATCTGGAATTTGAACTTGTTTGGCAAGGAGTTGGTTCTGATCTGATGTCATGTTTTGATATTGGACTTGGTTCAATTGTTCCAACATGTTTGAAACTTGGTTTGGTGTGTGCTGCAACCTTTGTTTTTGAATGTTTGGTTGTGGTTGTTGACAGTGATATGTTGATTGAACTTGTTGATATTCCACCATTAGTTGAACTATTTGTTGACATTGTATAGTTGGTTGGACATATTGTTGAAATTGGACCATTGGTTGTGTTGGTTGTATATGTTGGAACTATTGAACCATTGGTTGTATTGGTTGAAAATCTGATTGATAGTAAACACCTTCTTGTTCTTGTTGTGGAGGCACATAATGTTGAAATTGATGTTGTCTCCTTTCTTGAATTTGTTTCATCATCTCTATTTGGGAGAGAAGAGCTAGTATGTCTGATCGTTCAAGAAGAGATCTTACATCAATTGGCTCAATATTTGGATTTCGACCTGGAAATTTTTGAAACATTTTGGACATTTGTGATCTATTCTTCTGAATGTTTTTCACTCTTTGTTCCAAAATCTCATTTTCTTGAGCTAGTTTCTCCTCTAGTTTTTGTATTTGGAGACTTGTTTCATCATAAAAAGTTTGATCGAAGTTCTGAGACATGTAGAGATTGGATTGACATGATTGATTGCTCAATTGTGATGACATGGCTTCGTAAGAAGGTTGAGACCTCATTTCAACAAACATGTCACTATGCAAATGCAATATTTTTGGAATTTTTTTTTTTTTTTTAGAAGGATGATGTATGATATGCAACTAAATGCAAACTAAATAGATGAAAACGCAATCTATGGCAAGAATGCAACCTATGTTTTTGTTGTTTTTTCAAGATTTTTACAAACTCACGAATGCAATTCTAAAAATGAGACCCCGAGGAAACTGAAATGATGTCTAGACCTCAAAGGACAAAAGGTCCAAGTGACAAAAGGACAAAATGACAATGTCTCCCCTATATGCTTGGATACTAAGCTAGGTTTGACGAAATGACAATAATGACATAAAGAGAAAAGGTTTGATAAGGTATAGACTTCTTAACAATGACTTAGGGTTTATGAAAGATTTGGATTACTTAAGTATGACAAAACCTAGTTTTGACACTATATGCAAAGGGACAATTACTATGCAAGTGACCCTAATATGATATGATAATGACCTAAGCTTAATGAAGAGACCTAGGGTATGCAAATATGAATGTATGACAATGGTATGACTTTAATGCAAGAGGACACATGCAAATGAATGACCCTTATTGATATGCAAAGGAGTATGACCTAGGTGAAACCTAACCTTGGTACTTGATAATGACTTTGAAAAATGAAAACCTAGGATGAACCTAAATCTAAGTGACATGAATGTTGAGACAAGATTTTGAACAATGTTTGACAACCATGTTTGAAGGTGCTTTGAACTTTGTTGAATAAAATGTTCTTGTGTTTAACCTTGTTTTGAATCAATTTGTCTTGTTTTTGAAATGATATGAAATTCAACTTTTGACAAGCAAAGAAGATAAGATATTTCAACTTAGACTCAAGACAATCATGCTCATTCACACATTTCTTATGGTAGGCAAGGACATTAGGTACTTGAGAGGTAGACTTGTTATGGGATTCAAGGAGAATGCATAGATGCTTGACCCCACAGGCTCCCCTCCACGGCACTCACTTCTCAGGGCAGCCAAGCATCAGTCCCCATGGAAATCTCCCCATGGCAAACTTTGTATCTCTTCCAAGTATCCGAACTTGTCCTTCTCAAGCAACTAGAAGGGTTTTCGGCCTCTAAATACAAGGTGTTTAGTAAGGATTTATGTTAAGTGTTACTCCTTGATGTCATGCAAGCGTGATTGAGACATTAAGTCCATCAAGATACCAAACAAATGTAGTCACACAAGCATGATTTAGACCATGAGGTCCTACTTAGATGTTGATATGAGAAAGAGTTCAAGGGTCATCACTTCCCAAGTAACTGCAATCCCCACGTAACCCTTCCTTCAAAGCTTTCGCTCATTAGGTATTTGTTTATAGTGAGTTAGAATGCCAAGGTATTCTAGCCGTACTCACTTTGGGTCGTTCCCTTCTCACGATTATCACTTGCTTGCAAAAGCAAATGGTTGGGAAGGCAGGCCCTCTAAAGGTGACACACAATCAAAGACATGAGCATGGTATTGAAGATTTGGATTTCTGATCACCCTAAGAAGGATGAGAGCATACTGTCCTACTCCAATGTCAAACTCAACAATCAAATCAAGCATAGATTCATTCCATCCTATTTAGAAATCACTAGGTGCCTAAACATTAATTGCAAACACAAAGTTTAGTTGTAGTCCAAGGCAACCTGCAAAACCCAAGTCAGAAGTTTGATATATTTAGTCTTTGACTATCGAACCTGCACAAAACGTGTTAGTAGTTTCATTTATTTCCTTTTTCATGCGTATGCCAAGGTGCTGCACAGAGAATCAGTACCAAAAACCAAAAAGCAGAAAACAGAATGCAAAACAAACAATTTTCAAGTAAAACACTGCATTTTTACCTCTGTTTCTGGACTTTACACAGGTGCAGAACTTATGACATAGGCGCATAACTCATGACACAAGCATAGAATGTCTTTAACACAAGCACAAAATGCTTAACATAGGCACAAGTTGTCTTACACAGGTGCAGAAGTCCCCAGAAAACCCTGCACTACCTTGTTTTTCGGTTTTTTTGACCTGCAAATCAACTCACAAGCACTCAAAAACACAGTTAAGGGGTTAGATGGTTTGTGTTCACCTCGGCTTCACCAATTAATGTATGCTAGGAAATTGGAAAATATCAAAGCATATATCAAAATACTAATCTAGCTCAATCACGAAAGCTCAAATGCAATGATCTATCCTAAACACACTCAATAAAGACATGAAAATGAAACATTCAAAACTAAAGACTATGCAAACCAAATGTAGATATAAATGCTTCCTTCATGCGGCTCCATTGTCCTTCTTTCTTCTCCAAATAGCCTTTGTTGTGGGTCTCACCTTCAAGTGCACACACATGAGATGAAAGCAAGTAGACAAGATATTGGCGCAAGAGTACTCAAAGTGTGATTGATTTGACAAAGTAATTCAAGCAAGTGATTATTAGATCGATAATGTGATTATTGGGGATCAGGGGCCTTGATTGAAGAAATTCATCCAATTTATAGATGAATTGGAGAAAATGATCAAATTAGCATGATATTGATTCGAATAGAAATTCAAATCAAGAATAGCAAAAATGACAAATTGCTATGCAAGGACTTATGACGATTTATGACAATTTATGACAAATTGCTATGCAAGGACTTATGATAGGATTTTGAAATAGAAATAGACATTTAGGAATTTAGGAGAAATTAGAAAATTAAGTTGGAAATAATGACTTGGAAATTAGAAAATTGATGCAAATTAGGTAAATTAATTAATAATTTCTCATTCATTAATTAATTTACAAAAATAGGAGGAATTAATTAGCCAATTAAATAAACATTTAATTGTGACAAGAAGACCTAGGATAAATAAATAAATAATTTAACCTAGAAGGAAAATGCCAAACAAGATTAAATGAATAAATCATAAAACCTTGGAAGATGAATTAGAAATGCAAGGATGACAATTAGGTCTTGATGTAAGATTGATTTGATGTCGATTCGATCATGATTTTGAATTAATAAATGATTTGATTGATAAATGCACCGAGGAACAATGACAAATTGATCCAAATTGACATGATTGAAGAGGACAAGGATCGATGACCAATCGATCGTAAAATGACGAGATTGACAAGTTGATAAGAGATTGACAAGATCGACCAAAATCATGATTAAAGATTGTTATCGACAAGACCAAATTTGAAAGTGAGACAAATGAAGAATGCAGAAGAAAGACTCGATGCTCGCAAATGATAAAGACCAAGTGCGTAACATAGGAGAAATGTTAATGCGATGCAAAAACCTAAAATGAGGCAATGCGCAAATGTTAAAGTATGACTCTGAAAGCGTTGACCATTTTTAGGTGTCTACAAGTATACAACCGGTAAAACATAGAATGACTGTAACAAACAGAAACCGGTTAACACTTAGATATTCACTTCTCCTAACATCTTCTTTTCACTTCACCCATATACATAAAAAAGTAATACATCATCTAAAATCTAATGATCACTGGACTAACATGCATTACCACTTAGCAGAAAATATTGAAGCATCACATGAAAACATCACACATGACACACAGGTTTTTCACGTGGAAACCAAACTAGGAAAAACCATGGTGGGGATGAATACCCACAAGCTATTCTTTGAACTCTTCTAAAGTTCGCTATGTTAGGAGCCTAGTCCAGTTAAAGACTTTTACAATAGGTTCTACTAGGAATTGATCCTACTAGGGATCACCCAGTTAAGGGATGGCTAAATACCCGGTTAAAGGTTAGAACCTTGTTAAAGGTTACCTCGCAAGAGGATTTCAAGAACTCATTGAATTGATCACCCTGATAAAGGATTTACACAGGAGCCTATTAAAGCTACTTGGTTAAGGGATTTCAAACTATTGAAATGGTTAGAAGTCAACAGGTAAATCACTGATCTGATAAAGGCAGATCCTCTTTAGCTCTTTTGCTTCTGCAATCACACTCTATAGGTATACACACACTTCTCTGGTCTGGCAAGAATCAAGTATCTCTTCACTTGGATACACACATAACATTTGCCAACAACCCCAATATGAAAAAGTATTGACCTTATAGAAAACAGATAGGTTGGTAGCATAAACCCTAAACCCTAAACATTTAGGTTTATCAATTCAATTGGTTCAATCCTGACCGTTAATCACACTGCATTGAATACAATATTCTTGAACAGATCTCAAGATTTTCTCCAACATTCATTATTTTCCGCTTTAGGAAGCTGATAACCCATCATGCGCTCTCCATTGTTTACAGGGACTTCACACATTCCTAAGGTAGATAGGATCATTCTCCATGCAAGATACTTCATGCGCACAATGCTGACATGGCAACATGATCTGATCATCATAACAATGCTAACTCATTACAAAATGTCATCAGTCGAGTCACACAAACTTGAAATGCATCAACCAGAAACCCTAAAGCTGAGACAACCAACCGGTAGTCATAACAAATGAAACTCCAATACCAGTTCACATTCCAACATACCGGTTCACCATTTTGCATATACCGGTTCTCATTCCAACATACCAAATACTGGTTATCATTCCAACATACCGCTTCATACTTTCACATATATTGGTTCACACTTCAGCATATTGACATCAATGACAACATACAATATCATCATGTCATTCAACTTTGTTCATATGCCAATAATCTCCCCCTTTGGAATTGATGGAAATATACAAAGATATCTCTCTACTTCACATATTTCTCCCCAATACTGTAGATATCTTCTCTGCTTCACATCTTCTCCACCTTTGACAATAATGTCAAAGTGGAGGCACAAACAACTATGATCCAGTATGCTTCTCCCCCTAAGGAGTAGCATCCTTCAACACACCAATCCTGAAAAAAGATTTTTCAATGCAATACCTGACTGATGTGGAACATACACCTTTAGTTTACCTCTTGAAGGGGTAGCACCCCTAATTCACCTCTCAAATAGGTAAATGTAGCCTTCGGTAAAGGCTTGGTGAATATGTCTGCTAACTACTCCTTACTGGAAACATGTTCCAATACAACCTCTTTGTTCTGAACCTTCTCCCTCAAGAAATGATACTTGAGCTCGAAGTGCTTGGTTCTAGCATGCAAAACTAGATTCTTGGAAATATTAATTGCACTTGTGTTGTCACAGAAGATACTCACTGGTTCAGATACAGGAACTTTGAAACCACTTAACACATGCTTCATCCATATTGTCTGAGTGCAGTTCATGAATGCTGCAACATATTCCACTTCTGCTGTAGACGAAGAGATACAACTCTATTTCTTACTCATCCATTCGACTAGTCTACCACCAAGAAAGAATGCACCACCGGTTGTGCTCTTCCGGTCATCTGCATTACCAGATTAGTCAACATCTGTAAACACTCTGGGGTTGAAATCATTACTGTATGGATACCACAATCCATAGTCAATAGTTCCCTTCAGATATCTAAGAATCTTCTTAACTGTTACCAAGTGGGATTCTCTTGGACTTTTCTAGAAATGTGTAGTAATGCTCACTACATGTGCAATGTCTGGTCTGCTATGTACTACATAGTGTAGGTTACCAATCATTGATTAGTATTCCTTCTCATTCACCAATGTTGAGTTATCTTCTTTTTATAGTTTATAACCGATCACCATCATTGTACCAACTGGTTTGCTATCTTCCATGCCAAAGGTCTTCATCACCTCTTTGACATACTTGGACTGAGTGATAAAGATACCATGTTTCAATTGTTGAATCTGTAGTCCAATGAAGAACTTAATCTCCCCTATAAGTGACATCTCAAACTCCTTCTTCATTTCATCTGCAAGATCATGACTCATCTTGTCATCTCCACCAAAAATTATGTCATCAACAAATACTTCATAGAACAAAATCTAATCTCCTTCTGACTTCAAGTAGATATTGCTATCTTCACTTGTTCTTTCAAATCCAATCTTCACAAGATGGGAGTGTAAGTGTTCATACCATGCTCTAGGTGCCTGCTTCAATCCATACAAGGCTTTGTGTAGCCAACATACCATGTCACTTTTCTTTGATAGGGAGAACCCATTTGGTTTCTCTATATACACCTCCTCTTCAAGTATTCCATTCAGGAATGCAGATTTTACATCCATTTGATATACTTTGAATCCTTTGAAGGCTGCATATGCAAGAAGCATACTAACTCCTTCCAATCTAGCTACTGGAGCAAAGGTTTCTCCATAGTCTTCTCCTTCTTCTTGAGCGTATCCCTTACACACTAGTTTGGCTTTGTTTCTTATCACTGTTCCATCTTCATTCAACTTATTTCTGAAAACCCATTTGGTGCCAATGACATTTTTATGCTCTGGTCTAGGTATCAAGGACCATGTACCATTCTTTTCTATCTGGTCAAGTTCCTCTTCCATTGCCTTGAACCAGTCTTCATCTTTATGTGCCTCTTTAAATGTTTTAGGCTCAAATTCAGAGATCATGCAAGAGTTTTCTCTGACCTTCCTTCTTATAAGAATTCCTGCATCATTGTCTCCTATGATCTGCTTTGGATCATGATTCATCTTTACATATCTAGGTATGATCTTAACAGATTCCTCTTTCTTTTCTTCTTCATCCTCATCTTCATCAGCATCAGCATCTGCCGATGTAGAAGCACTATTACTGGTACTTGGCTATTTTGCAACCGGTTCCAAGAAGGTTACAACTGGTTCATCTACCACTTGCTCATTGTCGGTTTCCTTAGGTTTCTCAGAAGTTTCATCAACTCTTACATTGATACTTTCAACAATTTCTGAGTCCTATTGTTGAAACACTTGAGAGTTTTACTCTTGGTGGAATATCCTAGGAATATTCCTTCATCACATTTTGCATCAAACTTGCTCTAGTGTTCACTCCTCTTGATATAACACTTGCTACTAAACACTCTAAAGTAGCTTACTACAGGAGTCTTACCGGTCCAATACTCATAAGGTGTTTTGTCCTTACCTTTCCTGATGAGTACCCAGTTCATTGTGTAGACTGCAATGCTCACCGCTTCTCTCCAAAAAGTGTGAGAAACTTTTCCTTTGATCAACATTGTTCTGGGTGCTTCAACTACATTCTGGTTGTTCCTTTCTGTTAGGCCATTCTGCTGTGGAGTCCGGGAGGCAGACAGTTGCCTCTTGATGCCATTCTCTTCACAGTACTTGATTCTTATTCCATATTGTTGAATGGTCTCTCCTTCAATCATCTGCATGTCTTCAAACTTTTCTCTAAGGATCTCTTCCTTGGCTTGTTTCACATGCTCATCACCACCATATATATTCTCCAGAGTATCCCACAGTTCTTTGGAATTGTCTTTATCCTGACCATCAATAAACTCAATGTTAGATAGACTACTGATTAGGGCTTCCATGACTTGCTCATTCTCCTGAACCTCTCTTCTTTGATCATCAGTGAGAGTACCGGTGAGAATAACATAAACATTCTCAACATAGCTCCAGTGTTAACCACCCATGCTTCTAATGTAGATCTTCATTCTATCCTTCCATATTTTAAAGTTATCTCTGTTAAACTTTGGACCTTCCCTCTTCATCATTAGAGAAGGAACTTTTCCTCAAGCGGTTAGGCTTACGATCTGGAGGAGGCTTTGATACCAATTGATGAATAATAATGAATAGTTAGTACCAAACTGGTACTGAGAGGGGGGGGTGAATTAGTATAGGCAAAATCTTTTCCCAACAACTCAAACAACAAAGACAACACTTAACCCGAAAACAGTATCACCGATCTTAGATAGGATACAACCGGTAAAACACAGAATGACTGTCACAAACATAAACCAATTAATACTTAGATCTTCACTTCTCCTAACATCTTCTTTTCACTTCACCCATATGCATAAACAAGTAATACATCATCTAAAATCTAATGATCATTGGACTAACATGCATTACCACTTAGCAAAAAATATTGAAGCATCACATGAAAACATCACACATGACACATAGGTTTTTCACGTGGAAACCCAACTAGGAAAAACCACGGTGGGGATGAATACCCACAAGTTGTTCTTTGAACTCTTCTGAAGTCCGCTCTATTAGGAGCCTAGTCCAGTTAAAGACTTTTACAATAGGTTTTGCTAGGAACTAATCCTGCTAGGGATCACCCAGTTAAGGGATGGCTAAATACCTGGTTAAAGGTTAGAACCCTATTAAAGGTTACCTCGCAAGAGGATTTCAAGAACTCATTGAATTGAGTCACCATGTTAAAGGATTTACACAAGAGCCTGTTAAAGCTACCTAGTTAAGGGATTTCCAACTACAGAAATGGTTAGAAGTCAACAGGTAAATCACTGATCTGATAACAACACACAATGCCAAGGTAGAACCTCTTTATCTCTTTTGCTTCTACAATCACACTCTGTAGGTATACACACACTTCTCTGATCTGGCGAGAATTGGGTATCTTTTCACTTGGATACACACATAACATTTGCCAACAACCCTAATATGAAAAAAATCATCGACCTTATAGAGAATAGATAGGTCGGTAGCATAAACCCTAAACCCTAAACATTTAGGTTTATCAATTCAATCGGTTCAATCCTGACCATTAATCACACTGCATTGAATACAATAGTCTTGAATAGATCTCAAGACATTCTCCAACGTTCATTCTTTGCCGCTTTAGGAAGATGATAACCCATCATGCGCTCTCCACTATTTACAGGGACTTCGCACATTCCCGAGGTAGATAAGATCAATCTCTGTGCAGGATTCTTCATGCGCACAACACTGACATGGAAACATGATTTGATCATCATAATAATGCTAACTCATCACAAAATGTCATTAGTCAAGTCACACAAACTTGAAGTGCATCAACCGGAAACCCTGAAGCTGAGACTACCAACCGGTAGTCATAACAAATGAAACCCCGATACTGGTTCACATTCCAACATACCAGTTAACCATTTCGCATATATCGGTTCTCATTCCATTATACCATATACCAGTTCTCATTCCAACATAACGCTTCATACTTTTACATATACCAGTTCACACTTCAGCATATTGGCATCAATGACAACATACAATATCATCATGTCATTCAACTTTGTTCATATGCTAACAATCTCCCCCTTTGGCATTGATGGCAATATACAAAGATATCTCTCTGCTTCACATCTTTCTCCCTAATACTGCAGATATCTTCTCCACTTCACATCTTCTCCCCCTTTCAAGCAATGCCAAAGTGGAGGCACAAACAGCTATGATCTAGTATGCTTCTCCCCCTAAGGAGTAGCATCCTTCAACACACCAATCCTAAAAAAATATTTGTCAATGCAATACGTGACTGATGTGGAACATACACCTTTAGTTTACCTCTTGAAGGGACAGCACACCTAATTCACCTCTCAAATATGTAAATGTAGCCTTCAGTAAAGGCTTGGTGAATATGTCTGCTAACTACTCCTTGCTGGAAACATGTTCCAATACAACCTCTTTGTTCTAAACCTTCTCCCTCAAGAAATGATACTTGAGCTCGAAGTGCTTGGTTCTAGCATGCAAAACCGGATTCTTGGAAAGATTAATTGCACTTGTGTTGTCACAGAAGATACTCAATGGTTCAGATACAAGAACTTTGAAACCACTTAACACATGCTTAATCCATATTGTCTGAGTTTAGCTCATGAATGCTGCAACATATTCCACTTCTATTGTAGACTGAGAGATACAACTCTACTTTTTACTCATCCATTTGACTAGTCTACCACCAAGAAAGAATGCACCACCGGTTGTGCTCTTCCGGTCATCCACATTGGCAGACCAGTCAACATCTGTAAACACTCTGAGGTTGAAATCATTACTGTATGGATACCACAATCCATAGTCAATAGTTCCCTTCAGATATCTAAGAATCTACTTAACTGCTACCAACTAGGATTCTTTTGTACTTTTCTGGAACCGTGTAGTAATGCCCACTACATGTGCAAAGTCAGGTTCCAAGCCCAAGGCCACTGAGGAAAAGAAGGGTAACAACTACAAAGAATAATTTTTAGATTTGTTGCCAGGGACTTCCGTTGCTTTGAATACAAATGATTTAGAATGGAAAGGTTTATGGAGCTAATGCAGAAACCCGACCACGCTTCAAAAATTGCAACCAACATAAGAGAAACCTGAGCACTTGTGGCAAGCCAATCACAGTCACCCTTGGGATTTAAATATGGAAAAGTTAATTCTGCCAAATGTGTATGTTGATGTGGATTTGATGAAAGAGTTGGCGAAATGTTATTGCCCAGTATCTAGGGTAATCAAAAGAAAGAACCAGTCTACCCTAGTTTCAATTAATAGAGCTAGCTTCGTTGAAGCTTTCCAGATTACTAGTGTTGCATGTACAAATATATATTTGGAGTGGATTGCAGACGATTGTGGCAAATACAAAGGTGTTATCAAGAAGCATGCAATTCCCAGATACATGCTTAGGGTGAATAGGAAACTGATTATAATTCCAAATAGTATCAAACCACTATTTGACATCACACCTTTCCACCTTTATATGCATTGTACAATATATAGATTATGTAGAGTGTTGGGTTTTGATGGAGATTCAACAGTGATAGCTGAATTAGTAATGATGGCTATGGACATTCAACACCCAGATATTATCAAAGATTATGATTATGTGGGCTATGTGGTTTAACACATTCATAATTTTCTAGTTGAAATTCAAAGTGGTGCACCCAACCCTACATTTAACAATTATTCATTGCTGATGCATTTAATCTTGTTCTATAATGTTGAGTTCATGGATAAAGAATTGGATATTTTCAAAGAAGAATTGGGTGTCTTAATGCCAATACAAAGATGGACCCAGGTTTGAGACAGTAGTTCTCCCCATTCTTCTTTCCTTTTCTTTGAAAATTGGATATTTTTTCCAATTATGGAAATGATAGGAATAAATAGGGAAAGATTGTCAATTAATGTTAGGAGAGTTTTGAGACCTTACCGGTATGTTCCAAACTGGGGGGAATTTTTCTTTTTTGATACCTTTACTATGATTAGAGTCTATGGGTGTCCTCAGCCTCCCCATATTTTACCAAAATTTGTTCCAATTAGGATTGCTTTTATGGAGTTTATTTGGCAATTGACCCTAGTTGAAAAAGAATACCTTGAGAAACACAAGAAGGGTTCTCTTCTTCCTAGGCTTTGGGTTGTGTCTGATTTTACCATTGGTAGGAATTAAGTAAACAATTTCCTTCAAAAGTAGAGGTTGGTTAATGTTGTGTCTAGATTCTGTGATCTTGAGCAATTTATTAAATGTGCATTGCGAAAAATGATACCTTGAGTCACAATAAAGGATCATGAACCATTGGATGATGAAGATGTGGTTAGAAATTTATTGAGAAAAGAGGATGTATAAGAAAGGAGAAGAAAATGGAAAAATTTGATGAGATTTGAACAAGAATTGAAGGTTCTTGACCCTAGTTTCTCAGGTTTTTGCCCTGATAACCCGTACCTAGAGAGGATTAACAGAATGTTGAGTTTATATAAAACTTTGATGGAACAAATGCCTTAAATTTTAGAATTGGCTTCTCAGTAGCAAGACCCCCAAGATGGACAATATTCAGATGGAAAGAGGCCACTTATTGTGTCTGTTGATGATGTAGAGAATGGGGATGAAGTTCAATCTACTCAAGTGCCACCTGCAAAGAAACAAAAAACCAAAGAGGTCAGTGCAATTGTGAGGAGAGACCCTACTAGAGCAATTGTTACAGAACAAGGACACTACTTTCATCAAATAAGGAAATATCTCAAAGAAGTAGGGAAGAATGAAGAGTAGGGAGAAACAAATGAAGCCCTTGCTCAAGGCTTTGATGAGTGTTTGATGTTGTCAAATGAGTTCATGAAATCTAATGACTTTATTAATTCAGATGCAGTTAAAAGTTTTTTGGCAAGGTTGAAACAAAATCAATTAAGACAAAATCTTATCATAGAGGAAGGAAATATAGAAAAGAAAGAGGAGATCATCAAGGAACTACAGAAATATGATCCTAACAGGGAGCAAATATATGTGGAATAGGAAAGACAATTGGTTAAGAGTATTGGTATGATTATGATGCTTGGCTAGGATATCTGGTCTATTTTTATTATTGATCAGATTAGGAAGCAAGAGGACCCAATGTTTAAAATTGAATTTGAAATTGGAGATATAATAAGAGGATCAGAATTTAATCCTAAGTCAAAGACACTTGTTTCTTGGTCTTTGGCCCCTTCCACTCAAAAGCCCCACCTTCTAAATATCCAAGTAGAAAGAAAGCTGACAAAATGATCTAGAATTTGCAAAACACAAGTGACACAGAGATTGCCTCATTTTTTACTCAAGTTTCTATCATGAATTTATCAAAAATAGAGGATTTGTCAAGAAGATACACATAAACATATAGCCAATTGATTGCATTATCTAAAAAATATAAACAGACATTGATGAAGAAGGGTGCTCTAGAGGAAGAGTTAGTGGAGTTGAAAGAAAAATGCAAATGAGCCCCCTACAATATAGATTACATAACAAGGACAAGAAATACCAGCTGATGTGACAACAAAAATGGAGGAATACATAGAGAAAATAAAAAATCTTGAAAAGGAATAAAATGTTAAGGCTATCTATATTGTGTTAGGAATTTTGAAACACGGGATTAATGTATTGAAAGCAAAATTGATGGTAGTGCATGATTTGCACATTTCTTTGAAAGAGGCAAGTAAAATATCCTCTGAGGTTGTCTCTTTTCTTCGACCTTTGTTCAATGTTTGGTCAGGAAGAAGCAGATTAATGGATAAGCTAGATACTACAATGATGTATAGTGACGAGTTCCCTCCCAAGATCAGTGACACTAAAGACATGGTGGAGGTAATGAATGTAGCTTATGCATTTTCATAGGGAAGGATGTGCTTATAAATAAAAAATTGCAGACATTTGGGGAAGGTTATAGTAAATTGGTGCCTTCAATTTATGGTATTAATGGAGAGTTTAAATTAGTTTTTGATTGGAAAAATGAATTTTATTTGATTCTGGAGGAAGAAGAAATAAACAAGCATATAGATGATTAGGTTGATGTTGATTTCCTTAACGATATGCTTGATTTACTTTTCAAGGTTGAGGTTTACCATGCAAATTTTATTGTTGAGGCCAAGGCAGTTATAGATGCCAGATGGACGGATTCAATTGCAAAGTTGGAAGAGGTAAAGGCATTCAATTGGCCAATAGAAAAAGAGGTGGACAGGTGGCAAGCCACGCTAAAGCAATAGAAGAAATGTCAGGTTGCTACCCAAGATTCCTCAAAGTAATTTTAAGCTTGTTGAATCCTCATCTTATAAAAGGATTCCCAAATTAATTTGAGAGGGATGGCCACTTTTTTTTTTATCAGTAGAGAGGGATAGTCAATTGCCCACTTTTATTGATGTTGAAAACTCTAATACAATTATAATAGTTCATCTATTCAAGAATTTGATAAGTGCATAGTTGAATCACATTTTTAATTTACTTTCTGATATCATTATGAATATAATATCAATATCATTTGCAGTTTGAGATCTTCACGTAATTGCCTTTGTGTTGAATTTATGTGTTCACTATGAATTGAATGGTCAAGGGTTTTTCAATTTAGATGTCTACAAGGAAAATTATGGAATTGTTCTAGGATTTCTTTTTAGGAAAGAATTAAAGTTCTTGGGGCAATTTCAGTGAAATCATTTTTTTAAATACAAATCTGATGATTATATTATCTATATGAATCTAGGTTATGTATGTAATGGCATATTTATTCCTATTTATCTGCAAATGAAACTTAATGAAGTTTATTATCAGGTTGTCTTTGAATTGTAAGTGACTCTATGCCCTAGGATAAGGCACTGGTCTGTTGTCTTGATGTTGTCTTGGTGAAGTGACCTTCCAATTATAATAGTTGATTCATTGTGGGTGAATATGTTTTCTTGTTTGCCTTTGATTATGAAAGCGTGATTTGTCTATAACATCTATCATGGAATTGTATCCTCAAAAGATATTCCCTTTAATTGAGTTGCATGCATATTTTACTAGAATTATGTTGTTTTCCTATCTATTGTGGTGTTTGATACTTTCATTCTTAATACTCTTATGATTGTATATGCTATGGATGTTTATGTAATATATATGGAGGTGTGAACATTCAATAATTCATGTATCTTATCCATCAATATGTTCAGCAAGTTTTCCCAGACCTCAAAACCCTCTTCCCATAAGTAATCCACCCACCAATTACAATGAGGTGAATCCTTAATATGATTCCAGACTAACATAAATTATGTATTCCTGGGCATAATAGGAAGCATTAAATGAAAAATTACATATAGCATAACAATGCAACAAATGAAAAAAGTTAAAACTCATGATTTTGATCATTTGAAAGAGATAGAATTATACACCGAAAAGAAATAGATTACAAAAAATTTACTACTTCCGTCGACCATCACAAAATAAATTTATATATAACTCCTTCAAGAAGCTGCATAAAGATTGACACTAAATGCTTTTCATTTTGTCTGTAAATGACTATACAACTTCCTCCCTTCACCTAGAGTCTAGAATCACTACTGGAACTAGAAAAGGAACCCCAAAGGCACTAGAATTTCAGATTCTCAGAACCCTCAAGAGAACCCCCAAAAGGAACCCTTCTAATGGCCTTGATTTCCCTTTTTATAGAAGAAAAGCGAGCAACAAGCTTCAGGCCAAGAGACACATTTCAACAAAACATTTACTCTCAGCAATTAGGCCTAAAAGGCCATATGCAAAATTATGTTACAAAAATATTCTTTACCCATGTGTTGGCCGTGAATCAAAAATTTCAACAGAAAATTGGTAGAAGAAAAACTGCTTGAGCCATGCCATTATCACCCTGATGGCTTCGGATGGAATGTAAGATTTTACGTTCTATCTAATAGATCGTTTCCCTACTCGAAAGGGATACAGCGACTTGGCAAGAAGTAAAGTCACCCCTAAAAATTAAAATAGAGGATGAAGCCTTCATTCCCAGGAACAGATAAAATGGAAAGAGAAGCTTGAGCCTACATGCCCATGATTAGGGAAAGTGGAAACAAGAGCTTTAGGGTAAATGTAATATGTTGGGGAGGGGTTGCATCTTCCATGTCATCACAAAGATGACTGGCTATCATTCCCTACCCAAACAAATCCTTCTTTCATTCCTCTGCGGGCTCCTTCTTCAAACCTCCTGCCATCCTGTGGCAAAGTAGAAGCAGAGGATATGCCATGCTTGGCCTTTATTGATAAGAAAAGGATTTCACACCCCCTCTAGTAATCCTTCTCACTTTCATAACCCCTTTGACAATAAAACAAACTCACATAGGAGAAAACAAAAAAACACCCATTTGGTATCACAGAGCACACAACAACTCCATGCACGATCCTGCTCAAACTCTTTGATTACAAGATTGATAAACTTGTTGATGGTTTAGTTTGTAGTCATGAGAAGGAGACTTTTGATTTGCACATAATGGGTCTAAGAGAAGTCAATATGGTCATTGAAGGACAATAGACACATTCATCAAGTTGTCGTCCCACCATGAAATTAAAGAAAATATGGAAGTATGTCTTTTTGTTTCTTCTCTAAAAGGATGAGAGAGTTTACTTATCTTAAATTACAAAGTTTGCCAATTTCCAACTCTTGGTTTTGTTGTTAAGAGTTATTGGGAAATACAAATACATGAATCAAAAGTATATTGGACCTGGAAAATTGTCCTCATACTTTAGAGGATGGCATTTGTTAGCATTTTTCACAAAGGGAGATTGTTGGCATTTCAGTAAGCTTGTATGAGGATATTGAGAAGGTTGTTGGAGATTGTTGATATAACTGTGAAAGGATGATTACTGTCCTAATAATATTATTTTGTCATTGATATCAAGAAATTGATTTTCTGATTTAGTATGATGTTGCCATATCTTGAGAAGTATGTTTTGATGAGTATTAAGAGGTTGGTAAGTGACACAGAAAGAATGTGATAATGAAGCAGAATAATAAGTTATTCAATGGGCAACTATTACCGAGTTAGACAATGATGAGATCATGTTGTTTTGATTGTTTTGATATCCTAGATATGTTGTTGATTATAAGTTTAATAAAGTACTGTGTCACCAAGCGGAGAACCTAGTCAGTAAACCCTAAGGTTATCGCTATCGGTTAAAGAAGGCAGAATGTATACCGAGTGAAGTTTAGTATTTACCAAGTAACAACCAAGTTACAATAGGTCACATTGGATGATTGAAAGCATTATTTAATGAAGGATGCTGATGAGATGGAAATGTATGGTTGATTGGAATGTCGTGCAGGAAGTTTGTTGAGGATCGACCACATGGAAAATCAAGAGGAAGATCTACAACACAGATTGAACTGCAATAACCTAGCACAAGTTCCAAGGAAGGAATGCAAGTTCCAAGGTGAGGTAAAACATTTTTAGATCGAAGGATACAATGAACCTAGTCAAGATTGAAGAGCTGATGGCTAAGATTGATCATGGGAAATGTGATCAAGGAGATTAAGTGATTAGGAATTGTTTATAAATATGGAATTATTGATGAACAATGTATGCAGGCAAATGTATGCACAATGATGCTACAGTAATATTTACTGAGCATAGAAGCTTGAAGATCTGAATGAAGAACAGATTGAGAAGCCCAGCAAGCCCAACAAGGAACAAGATAAGTCGTATGAAAAGATTGTTTTGAGCAAATAGAATTTTCTTTAGCATTTCAGATGTGAAGTTGCAGATATATTTTATCACTATTGTTTATCATGTAAGTGACAGGAAATCTCTTAACCAAGTGGACTTAACAATCTTATTTGTAAACCCTCTAGCAAGGTAACATTCTGAATGAGTGTTTGAAATCCTTTAACAAGGTCACTTCTAACAAAGTGCAAGACTCTAACAAGTCTGAGGGAAATCCCTTAACTGGGTCACATCTAGCAATGTGTTTGTAATCTGTAACTGGATTAGCTTTTAACCGAGCATACTCTAGAAGGGTATATTTTTTAGTGGGTCCAAAATCCCACTGTGGTTTTTCCCTATTTGCGTTTCCACGTTAAATCTAGTGTTGAATGTGTTATGATGTCTTATGCATTTTTGTTTATGAGTTTGAATGATTTACAGTCATAGTTGCATATTAGTAGAGGTTACCGAGGTTGAATCTAATAAATAAATTGAATTATGAGTTTTTATGATTCCCCCCCCCTTCATCTTAACTAACTGCATCAACCTTAAGATATTAAAGAACTATACTAGCAATCTAGTTGAAGTAAGTATATTAACAACTATTCTCCAAGAACGACATTGTAGTATCTAGAGTTAGACTTAACCATGAAAAGAGAGAAGCATCACTTAGTGAAATTTTTTTAATTCCTAATTATATTAGAGTATAATAGAATAAGATAATTACATCACAAGGAGGATCAATGTCTAAGAATTACAAGTCTACAAGGACGATTTGGGATCCTAGTAACTCCAAGAAACGTCCTAGCTTCTAATTGCTTAAGGACAAGCAATCTTGGGCAAGGAGGACTATCATGCCCCCGCCTAAATTAGAATATTGTCAATTAAAAAAAATGCCTATCAATCCCTTACAAGATTAATAGATAAGTGTAAGATGATATTACGAAATAGTTAAGAGCACATCAATCCATAATTAGTAGCTATAATGAATTAATTATCTTACAATAGTGATTTTCTTCTAATAAAGAATAAAAACTAATTAACTAAAAGTCAAGAGGCATCTAAAGTGTTGTGACTATTGGAGTAAAAATGATATGTAAGAAGATAAATCAAGGGAAAGAAGAGACAATTCAGATAATTATTTATGTTTCCTATATGATATATTAATTCAAGATTCAATAATCTTGAGGACTAAACCCCTCATAGATCATAAATTTAAGGAAAAAAACTGTAAATTCCTACATCAAGTTAGTGGATGAAAATCCCTAACTTTGGCATAAAAATTTCAAAACATGTGTGTAAAAGAAATAGTTACAAATTATAAGAAAAATTGCGACAAATATTCAAAAATATGTTTTATATTTTTTAAATAATATTATAAATTGTAAACTTGAAATATATAACAAAACTATAGCTAAATAATATTTGTAATTTGCCGATAGGCAATTCCCTATGGGGTTGCACCTCCACCAAAATTGTCTCATTCTAGATTTTTGGGGTTTATCGGTACGTATTTAATTTTTACAGTATCACTTCATAATTCGTTATGGTGATATTCCCTATGGGGGTACCATACATTGAGAAACTGTCTCACGTCATGAGTTTGTTTTTTCCCGTTACCAATAATTTTCCTGGTGGCTCGAGCATAGTGGTTTTGTGTGTTTGTCGATTGCCTATACGGTGGTAACTTTTTGTTTCCTAGAAAATATGAGTCATAGTACTTTTGAATAGCTGTGAGGCTTATCGAAAAGTATTTTTTAACACAGAAAAAACAATGTAGCCAGATGTCCCCATTACCATCTCTCCGTAATGGATAGACACGTAACTGTGAGTGGACCTAGATTTCCTCATTACCATATGTGGTTGCCACCTCAGTAGCATACTTACTACCACCTACAATTTGAAAGATTCAATTACCATGGTTTGTTTTATACAAACTCTTCGATCCATTACCCATTCAAATTGTGTTAAATTTGCTGGGAGAAGAAGAGATGGATTGTGTAAATGGCTTCCTAAGTTTGCCTTTTTCTTTGCTAATATTCATCCTACTCACGATTGTGGGTGGTCTCAAAGGTTAGCAATGAGCACAAATTACAATTCTTGTTGTATTTCTAATTATTTATATTGTTATGGATTAATATATTGAGCCATAGCTATTGTTGGCTATTATTAACTTATTGGTTCAAGACTCTCATATCAATATGGATTTATATTTGATATTTGAATTTTTCCAGAAACTAATACAAAATGAAACATAGGCAGCCATAAATCCATAAAATAGATAAATTCATATAGACTAAACGAGTTAAAAAATTTATACAATATAAAGAACTAAATTTTTAAAGGTGTAAGAACTATTTAAATGAATTATATAGTTGTATTGCAGTGTAAATATAAAGAAATTATTGATGCTCTATATCTGCTTAGATAAATAAAATAAAGGTACATTAAAGTTAAATAAAATAAAATAGTTTTTTACACCTAAATATAGTGTGCAGATATGAGTATTGATGGTTTAATCTACTGCACCATCAATAAGTTTTGTATACATGATTATTTGATTAATAGTTCAGCTATTGTATAATGAGTGATGAAATGTGTAATTCAACAACATCAAAGATGTAGCATCGATAAATAAAATAGTTGCATTAAAATAGTTGCATTGTATTTTGCATATTACCCTATCCAAATTATAGAGAAGAATAGATTGGCCATTTAGATATAATTTCAATAGGGTTATAAATCTATGGAATGAATATAATTTGTAGATTCAATACACAACATAACAAATATGTTGTTTCCAACTTTGACAATATGCATGTATTTATAAGAGTAAATTGATAGCAATATGCAAAAACATATATTAAAATATATATAAAAGAAAAATTTATATAAATATACTTTAACTATAGTGAGGGAGATTAGCTTAATGAGCTGAATTTCCAAACATGGTAGCTTGCATGGTATGCAAGTCGACCTCCTATCAGTCCATGGCTCTATTTTAAAACATTAATTACAATTGCCAGCAATATCAAGAAAAAGGCCTTATCCTTCTTTCTAAGGATTCTACTTACAAGAAAAAATAAATAACATTCTAAATGTTATTAATGCCTCATTTTACACCAATGTAACACCTAAATTAATCAATTAAACATTAGTTAAGACCACAATAAAAAAATCATTTAGTTGTTTAAAGGTGCTTTTCATGTGCCAGTCAATCCCTCCTCTTTGTTATTGGAATATAGTCTGGCACAGGACATGAATTATGAAAATTTGAAAGGAAAATTCGTTTCTAGAAAAGTGGGATCATTACATACAAATAAGTTATTTCACAAACTAACCATTGTTAAAAGCATAAATGTATTTCTTCCAAAACTCTCCGGTTATTTCCACTTCAGAGCAACATGCAAGCGAAACTTGAATCCTACTGCCAACTGGCACCTACAATCTACATTGACTTTCAAGAATTCACACCCTTGAGACCTTGTTTGTCATGTAAAGAATAAATGCACAAACTAAGAAAATTGATCCTCGAAACCCACATGACCCTGCAAATGTACAAACAGAGATATAGTTCTTTGTGCATTCATATTGCAAAATATATCTGCAAGTAATTTGAAACCCCAATCAAAGGACGACAACCTTTACCTGACATCCTGCAACCCTTTCCTAAAAACCTACAACGGAAAAACCTAGCCAATAAGAGTATGTTTTAAAAAAATCAAATTAATATAGTCTTAAAAACTCAAAAAACTTTACAAAAGAATTTTTATTAAATGTAATTTCAATCTTAAAATTTATACTAAACTTTTATTAGAAATATACATACTATTATCTATAATGAGAAACCAAACTATTTACTATTATTAGAGATTATTTTGATAAAAAAATTTGTGTTTTATATAAATTTTACAATGAATTTACTTTTTAAGTTTTAATTGACTTATAATAACAAATTGAAAATATACATACTATTTATTAGCTTATAAATAAATAAACATAGAAAACTATATCCCAAATGATAAGCAAACTAAATCCAAAACAAATAGGAAATGAATCCAGGATCATTCCTATGAACATGTAATTGGTCGTTTCTCTAAGTAGGCTGGAAATGACCATTGGTACAGTTTTGCATAGGAGTTCGATATGATGTAGGTGCATGTTCAGACAAGATGTTCTTCATGTTCATCTAATAAAATACTATCAGTAGTACAAATTGGACCTTTCTCATATCCAACCACTAGTTAATTATAAATGTGAGATGGTAATTGAAAAAAAATATGGGTTCACCTCTAAAGTCTAAATAGAAAAAAAAACCCAAATCGAAAAAGGCAAACAAACTATCAAACAATAGAATAACATCACACCTATAAACGGAGGAGGAAGGAAAGTAAAAATAATAAAACACATGAACGCCTGAAACTAAAGAAGAGGATATTTGATACCTACTCATTCTCCTTGACGATATTACTAGTAAGATATGTAAAGTGTTGCAACGCTACTTTCCAATTGTCTAGTTTTTCTGAGTTGTATTTGCCATTTTCCTTATGTTTGGTAAATGCTTGAGTGTAGACTTCTTTTCCTTGGGCATTCCAGCAGATAGCATCGGGATAAACATCGTAGAAGACAGGAATGATGGTGTTACCAAGGAGATTTTGCATATTTTCGCAAAAGTATGGACATATGAAGGAAAGAAGTAGTCATGGCATCTTGTATTTCTGATAGTATGAAATCACTCAGTTAAAGCTCTGCTTGATCTTAAAAAAATTTAAGTCCCATGGATTTCAGAGCATGGTAGAGAGATGTGGCCAGTGTGTGCTTGGTGGTTTATGAATACATCACAGGGCACCCTTTTCCCTAGTTTTGAAGATGATGCATATGGCAGTACAACTTCCTCAAAGGCATTGCTGCTCTCATTTGGCATTACCATTGAAGAGGAATTGGAAAAAAGAGGAGACTGCCTCATAAAAGAAGAGAAAATGTAAAACAGAGAGAGACACAGGAGAGGAAACATTGAAAGGCAATGGTAAGGCAGAGAGCAAATGATCAAAAGAGAGGTATAAAGAAAAGTAGTGGAAAAAATTTGTGGAGGAGAGAGAAATAATTCCACCGAATGATGGAGACAAAACAAGGGATAGTGGAGAATGGAGCCCACAAATTTAAAATTCTATGTTGAGTTATTTTAGTGGTGGAAAATTCGTGTTCTTAAAATTCAGAAGTTTAAATCTCACAAAGCGATAAGGTATGTACTCTAACCCATCTGTAGAAATCTATACATAAAGGATGTACTCTAACCCATCTATATAAATATATACATAAAGGAGTGACATCATGGACTATAAAAGACCCTTTCCTTTCCCTTTCCACTGTTAGGTCCAGGGGACAACTAAGAGGGGGGGGGGTGAATCGGTTGTCTTAATAATAATAACCAAAAACAACTTAATCAAATTACTGCTTAATACCGGTGAGACAGTCTATTATACTAGTGACCAAATTTAACAGACGCATTAAATAAAAATGCAAAGTCATCCACAACACATAACACCAATATTTGTACGTGGAAACCTTGTAAGGGGAATAACCACAGTGGGAAACCTTAGCCACAATCAGATGATACTACTTTAGATAGTAAGTGTACATAAATGAGGTCTGCACATGCAGAAAGGCCAAGCGCCTAAAGCTCACTGCTCAAACACATAGGGGAAGTCACACTAACTTATAGTTGGATGGTTAAATCCAATAATAATGTATTGCACAAAATAGCATCTTCATATGCTAGATTCAGTACTGGTGTATTTCTAATATGCTTTCACAAAAACCTAGCTTCATCTTCAAATGATGTCTGTGTATGTAGCTCTACTTAATCTCGCATATACCTTTACACAAAACCTTCTTCACATACCCACTTCGATCTTCCAATTAACACTTTACATTCATACCATAACCTATGACCAATTTTAGTAGGTCAGCTCTACAAGATATTACAATAAAATATTTTATAAACAAAACAAATATCCGATGCAATAACCGATTGAAGATATCGGCTTAATGCATTTACAACATTAATTAATCATCTCCATAGCGTACCATGCTGATCTGGAAAAGATAAACCTATCGGTGTAACCCTGGACCTATTTGCTGGTAACATCAAATATGCAAATATGAATATTCCAATAAACAATTCTCCAAGATAAGATATCCAAACAATGTCTTCAACATTACCAAGTGTTTTCCAAGTCATTCCAAGTGTCGGTGATCATTATTTCCTATCATAACTCCTCTATATTTGTTTCCTATTATCTGATCTTCAGAATGATTCAATCTTACATACCGAGGTGTCTTTGTTTGCTGTTGTTCCTCAGTTACTGTGGAATTTTCAAATGACACCGGTGTAACTGGATCTTCACTTTGTACCGATGGATTCAGTGTAGATTAATTTGTCAAAATTTTTGTTGCTGGTTCAAAATCCATATACCTTGAAGTTCCTTTGAATTGTTCATCAATCTTTACATTTGTGCTTTCAACAATTTTCTGCAATCTCTTGTTAAAACATCTATATGCTTTACTCTTAGATGAATATCCTAAAAATATTCTTTCATCACTTCTAGGATCAAATTTCCCAATGTACTCATCTCTTCTGATATAGCATTTACTTCCAAAAATTCTAAAATATTTAAGAGTAGGAGTAATGACAAACAATAGTTCATGAGGGGTCTTACCAGTTTCACCTTTGATGTGAACTTTGTTTAATGTATAGACAGTTGTACTTACTGCTTCTCTCCAATATACATGTGGTAGATTTGATTCAGACAACATACTTCTTGCTGCATCCAAGATAGTTCTGTTCTTTCTTTCTACAAATCCATTTTGTTGTGGTGTCCGGGGTGCTGATAGTTGTCTTCCAATTCCATTTACTTCATAGTAGGTATTAAATTCCTTAGATGTAAACTCACCTCCTTGATTTGATCTTAAACATTTGATTTTCTTACTGGTTTCATTTTCAACCATTGCTTTGAATAGTTTAAACTTTCCAAGTGCTTCTGATTTTTCTCTGAGAAAAGTAACCTAGCACATTCTAGAATAGTCATCAATGATTAGCATGAAATATCTATCACCTTGTAAACTTTTAGTTCTAACTGGACCACATAAGTCAGTATGAATTAAATCATGAGCATTATTTGATTTTTCTGGAATACTTTTGAAATTACCTCTAGCATGTTTTCCAAATTGACATTCCTTACATACTGTGTTGTGAGGTTTGACAATTTTAGGTAAATCTCTAAATACCTTAGTAGTACTGATCTTTACCATGCAGTCAAAATTTACATGACAGAGTCTCTTATGCCATAACCAACTTTCATCAATATGCGCAATCAAACATGCATTTTCACTGTTATTCAAATGAAAGATATTACCTCTAGTCTGACTACCAGTTGCAATTTCTAAACTAGTTTTGTTCATGATTTTGCATTTACCATTCTTAAATTGTAACTGAAATCCTTTTTCAACTAATTGACCAACACTCAAAAGATTATGCTTTAATCCTTCAACATAGTAAACATTGTTAGTGTTATGCTTACCATCAAGAGCTATTGAACCCTTGTCTTTGATTGAACAAGCTTTGTGATCTCCAAATCTTACTAGAACTCCATTGTACTCCTGAAAAGTTAAGAATTTACTTTTGTCACTAGTCATGTGATGTGAGCATTTTGAATCAATGATCCATTCATCCTTAGTTTCAATCCTAGTAGCCAAGGCCTATTCTATCGGTTGCACTGTAGGTGTCGGTTGATCTTCTATTATAGCAACAAAAACCCATCCATTGTCTTTTAGATCCTCACCAGAATTATCAATCACTCCTTCATAAGCAACATAACAATATTTGTCCTTATTCTTCTTGAATTTGTATCTCTGATATTCAGGGTTAGGTTTGTATGTCCTTCTATCTTCTTCTCTTAACCTAGCATGTCTATCAGGGCATCTTGAAGCCATATGACCAATCTTATTGCAGTTAAAACATTTAAAGGGTTCTTTACCTTCATACTTACTTCCAACTGGACCTTTAAGCATTTTTCTTGCAAATAGTGCTTCAAGTTGTTCAAGTTCTTCATTTTCTCTCCTGCTTTCTTCAAGTTCTTTTGCATAAAAGTTTTTCCAATCAAACTTGTCAAATGATGGTGCAGATGATGTTGATGCTTTAAAAGCTAAGTCTATTTTTATAGTAGCAGTAGGACCAAATTCCTCAATTTCTAAGACTGATAGTTTTCCAATCAATGTATCCCTAGTTACTGATGTGTTAGGCATTGCTCTAAGCTCATTTATTGCAGTTACTTCCATTTTATATGTCGGTGGAAAACCTCTTAAAACTTTTGAAACAATTTCATCTTCACTTAAGGTTCCTCCACAATATTTAATACCCAAAACAATTTTATTTAGTCTTTCCATAAAAGCAGAAATTCTTTCATCCTCTTCCATTTTTAGACTTTCATACCTGACCCAGAAGCTTTCAAGTTTTGCAATTTTGACTATGAAATCTCCTTCATTTAGTGTTTCCAAGTGGTCCCAAATAGCTTTAGTAGTAGACCTATCTGATAATCCCATGATTTGTTGATTTGATGGACCGCTTAAGAGTGCATCTCTTGTCTTGCAGTCATTCTCCTCACATTTAGTCAGATTTGGTGGATTAGGCTGACTTACAGTAGGAGCAGTGTATCCATTCTTTGTTACATCCCAAATGTCCTTTCCAATGCAATTCAGATGTGTCTCCATCCTGATCTTCCATATGCCATAGTTGGTTCCATCAAGTTTAGGACTGTCCTTCATGAAATAGTTAGCAGACATTGGATCTCCTCAAGTTGTTAAACTTCTACATTGGAGAGGGGGGGTGAATTAGTTGTCTTAATAATAATAACCAAAAACAACTTAATCAAATTACTGCTTAATACCGGTGAGATAGTCTGTTATACCAGTGACCAGATTTAATAGATAAATGCAATACCGGTGAAGATTAATGCATGAAATTAAAAGAAAAAGTCATCCACAACACATAACACCAATATTTGTACGTGGAAACCCTGTAAGGGGAAAAACCATGGTGGGAAACCTTACCCAAAATCAGATGATACTACTGCAGAGAGTAAGTGTACATAAATGGGGTTTGCACATGCAGAAAGGCCAAGCGCCTAGAGCTCACTGCTCAAACACATAAGGGAAGTCACATTGTCTTACAGTTGGATGGTTAAATCCAATAATAATGTACTACACAAAATAGCATCTTCATATGCTGGATTCAATACCGGTGTAGTTCTTATATGCTTTCACAAAAACCTAGCTTTTTCTTCAAATGATGTCTGCATGTGTAGCTCTGCTTAATCTCACATATACCTTCGCACAAAACCTTCTTCACATACCCACTTTGATCTTACAATTAAGACTTTATATTTATACCATAACCTAGGACCAATTTTAGTAGGTCGGCTCTACAAGATATTACAATAAAATATTTTATAAACAAAACAAATATCCGATGCAATAACTAATTGAACATGTCGGCTTAATGCATTTACAACATTAATTAATCATCTCCATAGTGTGCAATGTTGATCTGGAAAAGATAAACCTACCGATGTAACCCTGGACCTATTTGCCAGTAACAACAAATATGCAAATACGAATATTCCAATAAACAATTCTCCAAGATAAGATGTCCAAACAATGTCTTCAACATTACCAAGTGTTTTACAAGTCATTCCAAATGTCGGTGATCATTATTTCCTGTGAATGTACCATATACCAGTGACTATGCAAAAGTCACTTGCCGGTGAATGTTGCTGGATCTCCAAAGTGCTAGAGTTTTAGTAGGTGTTGACATCAATGACAAAACCATACCAAAATACCAACAATCTCCCCCTTTGGCATTGATGGAAAAACAAGATGGAAAAACCATCAAAGTGCCAAAACAGAAAGGCCAAGTATAAAAACCAATAATCTCCCCAAAGTAACAATCTCTCCCCCTAAGAGTAATATGAGTTTCTTTATGTTTTTTTGTGCCAATCTCTTCGCAAAAGATAGTGCATAATGTGTTTTTCCAATAGATATCTCTCCCCCTTTGACATCAAATGCCAAAGTTACAAAAATAGTATACAAAATACCAACCAATTACAATATACAACTACTCCCCCTGAGAAGTAGCTTCCTCATCAAAGTCGGAGTAAAAGATTTCTTCTGTTAGTTTTGCCAGTTGATGACAATTATCAACTATCTAAGTATCTACCGGTGGGGGTATGACCCCAAGCTAATCTCTTAGATATTCAAAAGTCTCCTTAGGTAGAGGTTTTGTGAAAATATTTGCAATCTGCTCTTTAGTATTCACATAAACCATTTTGACTATTTTTGTTTCAACATTTTCTTTCAAAAAGTTCAATTTGATAGAAACATGTTTATTTTTAGAATGTTGTACCAGATTCTTGGATATGTCAATTGTTGTAGTGTTATCATAGTAGATAGTTATAGGTTCCTTGCAATTTACTTTTATGTCTTTTAACATTTGTTTAAGCCATAATACCTGTGTATAGTTTGTTGCTGCTGCAACATATTCTGATTCTATTGTTGATAAAGATGTGCAACTCTGTTTCTTACTTAACCGAGAAATTAGTCTATTTCCAAGGAAAAATGCTCTGCCAGTGGTGCTTTTCCTATCATCTACATCTCCTATCCAATTTGCATCTGTGTATGCACATAATTCAAAGTTTTCATCTCTAGGATACCTTAAGCCAAGATTTGTAGTGCCTTGTAAGTACCAGAAAATCCTTTTTACTGTTGATTCATGATTTTCTCTAGGATTACTTTGAAATCTTGAAACAATACATACTGCATTTATAGTATCTGGTCTTGTTTGTGTTAAATACATTAAACCTCCTATCATAGATTTGTACCTGGTTGGATTAATAGGTTTTGATTCATCTCTTAGTGATAATTTGTCATTTGTAGTCATAGGTGTAATTACTAGTTTAGAGTTCTCCATCCCGAATTTCTTTAGTAGCTCTTTTAAGTACTTTCTTGTTGCATTTTGATAGAGAAATCCTTACATAATCCATCTTCTCTTCCAAATATTATATCATCAACAAAAGCTTCTATAACCAAGATGTCATGATTAGTCACTTTATAGTATAAATTATTGTTTGCATTTCCTTTAGAGAAACCAATCTTCAAAAGATACTTATCTAATCTTGCATACCAAGCTCTTGGAGCTTGCTTCAACCCATATAAAGCTTTCCTTAACCTACAAACCATATCTTTGTCTTCTATCAAAGAAAATCCATCAGGTTGTTCAATGTAAACTTCTTCTTCAAGAATTCCATTAAAAAATGCACATTTAATATCCATCTCATATACTTTATAGTTCTTATGAGCTGCAAAAGCCCAAAATAATCTAACTGCCTTAATTCTAGCTATCGGGGCAAAGGTTTCATTGTAATCAATTCCTTCTTTCTAAGAATATCCCTTACACACTAGTCTTGCTTTGTTTCTGATTACTTCACCATCTTCATTAAGTTTGTTTCTAAATACCCATTTGGTTCCAATAATATTTTTATCTTTAGGCCGGGGAACTAATGTCCATGTGTCATTCTTTTCAATCTATTCTAATTCTTCTTCCATAGCTTTAATCCAAAAATTATCTTCACATGCCTCACTAATTGATGATGGTTCAATTTGAGAAATAAGACATACCTCTTCATTTGCCAATCTTCCTTTTGTCATAACTCCTCTATGTTTGTTTCCTATTATCTGATCTTCAGAATGATTCAATCTTACATACAGAGGTGTCTTTGTTTACTGTTGTTCCTCAGTTACTGTGGAATTTTCAGATGATACCAGTGTAACTAGATCTTCACTCCATACCGATGGATTTAGTGTAGATTCATTTGTTAGAATTTCTGTTGCCGGTTCAAAATCCATATACCTTGAAGTTCCTCTGAATTGTTCATCAATCTTTATATTCATGCTTTCAACAATTTTCTGCAATCTCTTGTTAAAACATCTACATGCTTTACTCTTAGATGAATATCCTAAAAATATTCCTTCATCACTTCTAGGTTCAAATTTCCTAATGTACTCATCTCTTCTGATATAGCATTTACTTCCAAAAATTCTGAAATATTTAAGAGTAGGAGTAATGCCAAACCATAGTTCATGAGGGGTCTTACCAGTTTCACCTTTCATGTTAACTTTGTTGAATGTATAGATTGATGTACATACTGCTTCTCTCCAATATACATGTGGTAGATTTGATTCAGACAACATACTTCTTGCTGCATCCAAGATAGTTTTGTTCTTTCTTTCTACAACTCCATTCTGCTGTGGTGTCCGGGGTGCTGATAGATGTCTTTTGATTCCATTTACTTCACAGTAGGTATTAAATTCCTTAGATGTAATCTCACCTCCTTTATTTGATCTTAAACATTTGATTTTCTTACCGGTTTCATTTTCAACCATTGCTTTGAATAGTTTAAACTTTCCAAGTGCTTCTGAATGTTCTCTGAGAAAAGTAACCCAGCACATTCTAGAATATTCATCAATGATTAGCATGAAATATCTATCACCTTGTAAACTTTTAGTTCTAGCTGGAACACATAAGTCAGTATGAATTAAATCAAGAGCATTAGTTGATTTTTCTGGAATACTTTTAAAACTAGCTCTAGCTTGTTTTCCAAATTGACATTCCTTATGTAGACGTCTAAAAATGGTCAATAGTTGTGGAGTCATAATTTAACATTTGTGCATTGCCTTATTTTAGGGTTTTTGCGTCGCATTAAAATTTCTTCTATGTTGTACACTTGGTCTTTATCATTTGCGAGCATCGAGTCCTTCTTCTGCATTCCTCATTTTTATCGCTTTCAAATTAGGTCTTGTTGATAGCAATCTTTAGTCATGATTTTGGTCGATCTTATCCTATCGCATCATGGTGCGTGCTCATTTATCATCATTTTGGACATCATCAATCCTAATCGATGATAGAATTAGGGTTTTGTCCTCTTGTCAATCTTTCAATCATCTTTAGCTTGTTAGTAATCATTTGTGATTATCAACTTGTCAATCTCGTTATTTTGCGATCGATTCATCATCAATCCTTGTCCTTGTCAGCCTTGTCATTTTGCGATCGATTTGTCATCGATCTTTGTCCTTGTCAATCTTGTCATTTTGCAATCGATTCATCATCGATCCTTGTCCTTTTCAATCATGTCAATTTGGATCAATTAGTCATTTTTCCTCGTCAATTGGTGCCTATCAATTTGATCTCCTTGTCAAATCCTAGTCAATTTGTCATTGATTTTTGTCAACCAATCTCAATCATTTATCAACATTGGTCCTTTGTCAATCAGAATCATGATCGAACCTACATTAATTTCTTGTTGTCTTGACCTAATTCCTTGTCCTCTTATTTCTAGGGTTTTATGATTTGTTCACTTAATCCTTTTCTTCTTCTTTGTGGGTTAAATAAATCTATTTTTTTAGTCCTAGGTCTCTTTCATGAATTAATTAATGGATGAAAACCTATTAATTAATTCACCTAATTTCTATTTCATCTTTTTCCTCAATTTTCCAATTTGCTAAGTTCTCCTAATTCCTAATTTCTATTTGTCCTATTTTCTTCAATTTTTCTAATTTTTCCCCTAATTTCATTCCCTCATTTTCTCCTATGTTTGTACTTCCATTTGTTGCAATCATGGAGGCTATTTTCTCTCTTCCCTTTTATCATGGGAATGGAATTTCAATCGTGTCATAACTTGTCATAATTTGTCATTCTTGATTTGAATTTCCTTTCAAATCTCTTCATGCTAATCTTGTCCTCTCTGCAATTTGTCTATAAATTGGATGATTTTCTTCAAAGGAGGAATCAACCACACTTCTAGTATCCTTATGCTGCAATTTTCATCATGTCATCTTGCTTGCTTTCATACTTTGCTCTTGCACTTGTAGGTGAGATCAACAAACAAGATAATTTGAAGGAGAAAGAAGGACAATTGAGGTCAATTTAAAGAGACATTGGTGATGATTTTTCATTTATTTGGAATGTCTTATTTTCAATTCTTCTATTGATTGTAATAGGATTTTATTTCATTGCAATTTAGCTTTGTGGTTAGCTAATATCTATTTTCTTTGATGATTATCAATTTCCTGATCTACATTTTGGTGAACCCAACGTGAACTAACCCCTTAACCATGTTTTGAGTGCTTTTGAGTTGTTTGCAGGTGAAAAACTCAAGAAACAGGGTGACTTAGAGCTTTCTGGACACTTCTGCGCCTATGTTTGACTCTTCTGTGCCTATATTGGAGTCTTGTACACCTGTGTTGATGGGTTCTATGCCTGTGTTGAGGCATTCTGTGCCTGTGTAAGGCCAGAAACAGAGGTGAAATCAATTGTTTTTACTTGCAAATTTGTTTGTTTTCATTCTGTTTCTTGCATTATGGATTTTCTTTGGTACTAATTCTCTATGCAGCATCTTGGCGTTATGTGTGACGAAGACTAAAAATGCAACTACTAATGAATCTTATGCAGGACGTGGTCAAAGGCTCTCATTAAAACATCTTGCTTGTGATTTTTAAAGTAGTTGCACATTTCATTTCTTAAAGGTTAATGAACACCATGCATGCTTTGTTTGTTTTTAATTTGATTGCATGTTTTAACCCTTAGAACTGGGCCTGGCTCCCGATTTGCCTAGCACTTTTCACAAGCATTAGTGAGAGGGAACAACCCAAAGTGGTGACGGGCTAAAGCCAAGCTCTTCCGAACCACTCTAAATAACTGTGGATGCAACGAAAGTTGTAGACAATGGGTGCTGGAATGGTATTACAATGATTTATTCATCGGATCAATACCCACCCAAATAGATGCCCTTACTAGAATCTCTTGTTTTTAGATGCCAAAATACTTCTATTTGTTGGCTTAGGCATTGTGATACACGCATGCTGAAGACACCTCTCATGTACTCCTCAGTTAGAGATAGCAAGTTCTTGGGAAGTGATGCCCCTTGAACTCGAAGCTTGGTATGCCCGAGAAGTGAGTGCACTGTAAGGGGGAGCCAGTGCTACCAAGCGTCTAGCTATCCGACTGAGTGTTGTATTTTATGGATAGAGGATTCAACAGATATTGCCCTTGCCAACCATAGGATTTATTGTGAATGTGCTTGATTGTCTTGAGTCAAAGTCAAACAAACATTTTTGTCTTCTGTGATTGTCAAAGGTTAAATCAAAAACAAACTTTCAAGAGTGCTCATAATCAACTTGGATTTTCAAAATCAAAAACCTTCAATTCAAAACAAAATCCAAACAAAAGTCCAAATTTGTCCAAGTATTCATCCAACATTTGAACATGGCTTGTCAAAACATTGAATATCTTTGTTTCAAAATTCATGTCACTTTAGGCTAGGTTTTGCATTGTTCAACTTAGGTCCTAGGGCATACTGTCATCTCCCTTCATTTTAGTCCTTTTCATTGCAAGCATCCTCATTTTTCACTTAGGTTCAAAATAATTTCCCTAAGTTTGCATTTCATTGTCATATCTAAGCTAGATTTCCATTTAGGTGACATTCGTGCATTATCCTTGTCATGCTAAAATTAGGTCTTGCCTAGGTTGCATTTTTCATATTCCAAGTCATTGGTCTTCGCATATCCTTATCATTGTATTGTCACCTTGTCTTGGCTTCATCTTGTCATATCATATCCTTAGATCATTTTTGTTGGATTTTGCCAAGATCAAGAGCTCAATGAAATGTACAAAATAGAGACATAATATGTGACAAGAATAAACTGTATTCTCATCAATAGAAAATGATCAATAATCAAATTACATAGTTGTTCAATAGATGATGAGCCTGCTTATATAGGCAAGGCTAGGGATATGTGAGCACACAAACATGATATGTGGCTCAATAAGAAACAAGGGTAGGTAGGAGAAATAATATAATAGTCCACATGAGGTGGATCACCCACTGAATGTGGAGTGTAACAACAAGATCAACACCACAAAAAGTGGAATTTCTCCTACACACACTATCCCAATGTGGCACAAACACCCAAGTGTCTCATATCCAAACTACTATGAAATGCATTATCCTAAGTAAACTTAAGTAAGTGTAATAATATCCATGATGAATAATTATTTACACCAACACCCCCCCTTAAGTGCAACTTAGGGGAATGCACTTAAGTCTACAATGCAACTAAGCAATGCAAGATGGGTCCCGGCTACTAGGCCATGTTAGGTACCCATGTACAAATGCAAATGCATGCAAACCAATGCAATGAAATCTCTCACAAAGTGGGGAAAGAGAGAAAAACCCAATGGGAAAAAACCCTCCCCCAAAAGAGAGATGAAAAACATACTAGAGAACTCTTATAGAGGAATGTGAAGAACAAAACCCCATGTGAGGAAAAAGTCCCCCCCATATGAGAGAAGAAGAGAAGTCAAATTGTGACCCCCCCTCAATGGAGAATCTGCACCAATGATAGAAGCTAGATGTATGAAGAAACTGCTCCACAAACGTTGAACAACATTCCTCCCCTTAGGAAGAAACAAAACCAAAGGTGTATCCATGAAGTCTCCCCAATCATGAAGGGAAGATGTATGAAGAAAACTCATGATGAAATGAATCTCTGAAAACTGCTCAAGTGTCCCCATGTCGATGCTGAAAGATACCCCCTCCAAAGGTGGTAAACTGTGCCACACTGTTGAAAAAGGCACTCCAAGATCTAGTGGAGATGGATGTAGAACATGTTCCAAAGACTCACATGTCTCCTCAAAACATAAAGAGACCTCCTCCGACTGCTATACATAAGTATCCACAATCATGTCAACCTCAAAAGAATGATCATGTAGAGAATGAACAAGAGGGTCAGAGTGTGCCCTCGCAACAATCGAAGAAGGATCACCTTCATCAAAGAGAAGATGAATGTCATCAATGATGTCTCCCAAATCTGCAATGTAGGATTCCATAAATAAACCTGCAATATCTGTCAAGTAATCATCCCATGAATCTGAAGTTGGAAGACAATGTATATCCTACTGCACTGAATCACATGAAGGCAAAACTGTCGCACTATCTACATCATCAGGTGCAATAGGTGATGTGATATCAATATGAGGAGATGAAATACAAGACTCAAGAATCGGGTCACATGTGAGAATCCCCATGTTCAAGTGTCCAAAGTTCTCCTCAAAATCTGAACCATCACAAGAAATGTGATCATCATGTGTAGAATCATCAAATGTGAAATCATCATCATCAACAAAATATGAAAAGGAGTATAACTGAGATGCATGATCAACCACCCCAGTTGCAATGATAGCTCTAGTCTCCATGTCTCTAATGAAAACTGAGTCAGGTGTGAACTCCACAACTCTCTTAGTTGCGCCATGTGTGATTTGATAGATAGAGAGGAGATTGTTTGTCAAGTGGGGTACACATAACACATCATTGAAGGAGTTCTCCCCAATGTCAATAGATCCTTTCCCAATCACATCCATGTATGTATGATTGCCCATCAAAATCTGTGGCATGGTGCAAGGCTCAAATGTAGAGAACATAGATTGTGAAGATGCCATATGATGAGAAGCCCCTGAATCTAGAAGCCATCTCTCTGAATCATGACTAATAGTAGCACATAGAGCTTTTCCTTTTCTTGTTCCAAAAGATTGAGTCTTCCCACTTGTAGAGGCCATGAATGCTTGCCCTTTTCCTTTTGAATGTGAGGAAGTGGAAGTTGATGAATCATCCTTCTTGTAGACTTTAGGCAAATCAATGTTATGCTTTTTGATGATATGTGTGAGTTCATCAATCTTCTTAGAATAGCAACAATTCTCCTCATGACCAATCTTTTTATAATAAGCACAAGTAGGTCTTTCCCTCTTTGGTGAATTATCTCTCTTGGAAGAGGATGAATCTCCTTGTTGTGGAGAAGATGGTGCTTTTTCTTTAGGCTTTGATTGCCATTTCTTCTTGTTTGAGTTGTCCTTTCCTTGATTTCCTTTGTTCCCTTGATTTGCCACTAATGCTTGAGACATAGAAGCCTTAAGATTGTCCATGCTTATCAACTTAGTTTGTTCCATCATCAACATTTCATTGAAAGCATCAAATGTAGGCATTTTGTAGCTTGAACCCATTGTCATCCTATGGATTTGGAAACTAGAAACAAATGCTGCATATTCTTGTGGAAGCTTGCCTATCAAGTTGAATATCAATTGAGTATCCTTTTTATCAATGCCACAATCTTTGAGTTGTGTCCTCAACTCATTTGCCTTACTGACATAATCTTGTATAGTATCAAATTTCTTGAGATCTAACATGGTGAGATCACTATCAATTTGATATCCCCTAATCTCATCAACTTGACCATACAAGTCTTGAAACTTTTGCCAAGCATCCTTGATTAGAGTACATTTCTCAATATGAAAAATGAGATCCTTTGATACTTACTTTCTTAAGGTACCAATTGCCATGACATTTTTAGTGAGCCAATCTAAGTGACCAACTGGATCAGTCTTAGGATCAGCTGGAGCAACAATAGTTCCATCAATGTAATGAGTGAGTCCTTTTTCCATAAGTTTACTCCATGCATCAATTTTCCAAGTAGCATAATTATGTGGAGTTAAGAGAGGAAACTTAGAAGAACCCATAGCAGCAAAAAGGAAGGAACACGAGAGCACAAAAGCACAAGAGACACCCCCCCAAATTCACTCAATCAATGTACCCCCCCTAAAGTGATAATTTTGGCACTTTATACTTAGTGCGATTATAATGAGCCACTTGCAAAACAAGGCAAAGTAGACTTATGATGCAAATTTTATAACTTCTCAAATGAGATACAAGAGACTTCAATCAATAGTGCAATGAATCTAACTAAGATTCAAGCAAATATACAAGTACCAAGAGAGCCAAAAATGGCCAAAATCTAAAAGTACAATTTCTACTTACAATGGCATCAATCTGATAGCATCATGTGAAAGTAAACAAAAAAATAAGCACTTTAAAAAAAATGGCACCTGAAAAGGAGGTCGTATGACCCCAAACGAAGCCTCTGAAGTTGCAAAAACTAGGATTACTCAGGTACAGTCACCAAAAACTATATTTTCTGAAACCTCCGTGCATCAAAATCAAAAAATTTCTTCACCACTATGGAGAGCACAAAATTCTAGCCCATTTCAAAAAAAATTGCACCAAAAAAGGAGCACAAATGAGCAAGTTATGGCCATTTGAAGTTGAACTGCAAAATCAAAAATGCAAATGAGAGGGGCCTGCCAAATTTTTTTAAAATGTTGATGTGGTGCTAATGTCAGCAAGTCACTGGGTTAAATTTGACAGCCATATGACCTTCGCAAAAGATTTGCCCCTGCTAACTGGGCGTCCGTACTGTACGGACTGATGACGTGGGAGGTGACTATGCAACACGGATGCTGACGTGTCACTATACGGACGGACTGCGTGGCACGATGACTATGCGTACGAGCAAGCTGACTGGGTAGGTTGTACTGTCGATGTGGTAGATGACTTGGTAGTCGTACTGATGGGTTTTACTCGCGGGCCAGTGGCCGCCTGCCACGTGGCAGGTGCAGGTTCACCGGTTTCCCACGTGGCAGAGGAGGTGGGCCTATTTGCGTGGCGGTGTGGGCGCTAGGAGGCACTGCCTGGAGGCAGCGCGAGGACCCGAGCTATAGGCTATGGTGGCGAGGAGATGCCGGAGGAAGCTGCGGCCGAGCGGAGGTGCATGTGATGGCGGTAGAGGGGATACGGGCGGTGCCGGAGCTCGGTGTCGGTGGAAGTGACAGGCGCGGCAGCAGCTTGGGAGGCACTGGGCACTTGGCTCGGACAGCGGTGGGAGGTAACGCGGCGGGCCGGCGGTGACAGGTACACAACAGGATGAGCAGGTAGTACGGGCGGTGCTGCGGCAGATCTGCAACCTGCGACAAGCAGGAACGGGGTACGGAGGTTTGCGGACCCCCAAACACAAATTTTTTTTTTTTTTTTTATTTTCAATTTTTTTCTTTCGACTTTTCAATTTTTTTTATTTTTATTTTTTAATTTTTCGAAAAATATTTTCAAAAATGAAAATTTTTTTTCTGAAAAATATAAAAAAATTCCGAAAATCCGTACGATTATAGCAAAATTGGAGAAAAAATTTTCTCACCAAAATAGGCTGACTTTATAACCAAAATTCATGGAAACAGCCTTCTGGACGCAATGGCAGGGTCGGATCTGGTCTAGGACGCCTCCAAAAAGATGCTACTCCTCAGATCTGCCTCTTGATGTCACAATAATGCCTCTTTAAGACGAATCAATGAAGCCCCAATGGCTCTGATACCATGTTGGATTTTGCCAAGATCAAGAGCTCAATGAAATGTACAAAATAGAGACATAATATGGAACAAGAATAAACTGTATTCTCATCAATAGAAAATGATCAATAATCAAATTACATAGTTGTTTAATAGTTGATGAGCCTGCTTATATAGGCAAGGCTAGGGATATGTGAGCACACAAACATGACATGTGGCTCAATAAGAAACAAGGGTAGGTAGTGTAGCGTCGTAAATTGTATGCACTTGCTAGGGTGGTACAATTTCACACCTAGTTTAGCACCCGCCTTGGCGCATTTTGCATTTTGCATTGCATTTCCCCTTTAGCACTTAATTAATTAAATTAATTAAGTCTAAGGTTCCATTTCATCATCATCTACATCATAAAGTTGGGCCCTTTCATTAAAGTGTGCCCCTTTCATTTTATTCCTCCAATACATCATTTAATCAAAAACCCTAATTAGGTCCTATTTTGAACTTGGGGGCTTGATTTCAGGGGTCAAAACATCTCGAAATCACCTGTAACTTTGGGATTCTCTCTAAAATCATCATATCTGACGGCCCTGAAAATTTGGTGAAAAGTTGTCGGGACCATGGCGCCCAGAGTGCACACGGTCCCAGACATTTTTCCCGAAATTTTAGGAGCACGATCCAATCATAAAATAAAGCTTAACCCCAAGAAATTGGCGAGAGATTCAATCTCTAGGTTGGCCAAAAGTTGAAATTAAGACCTAGGGTTTCATATATATGAGCTCTCTTTCTTCATTTGAAGGGATGAGAATTTTGGTTTCAGGGACCTTCTATGCAGCGAAAGAGCAGATCTTTGAAGACTTCAATAATATTCAACATCCATCCATCAAGCATTCATCAAATTCATCCATTTAGGGCTTTGAAGGTATTCAAGAGCAATAAGGGATCATCGACTGAAGATTGGCTTGTACCCCTCCCTTGGGGTTGGGTATGATTTCATATTGTTTTCATGTCTTTGCATAAGCCTCATTATATCATTTGTATTCATGCTTTAGACCACTTTGCATCTTGATTCGGAGCATTTACATTATCATTTACAAGCAATTAGGGTTTACTTTCTAGGTTGCTCTAGTTTGCTTACTTGCATTTTAGGATCTTGCACACACATAAGGTCTGCACACACACATTACTTTTATAATACAACTTGGCTATTCATGGAGGTGGAAATCACCAAAGCGGGGGTTTGACTAAGGCAAAACCCTATATAGCCGCCCACCATACCTTTTCATATATAAGTGCAGATTTTGGGATTCGGATGATGCCACAAGTTGCAGATCCGACCGAAGCAAACGGAAACTGAGCTACACACCAAATTCCAACCCAGAAGACCAGGACAGATGCATGGGGCACCCTAGTCCTGCCAGGACAGGGGTGCTGGGTGCCTTGGTCCTTCTATCAGACAGCAAGTTTCAGCATTTTTCCGACAGCTTTTCAGGTCACAAAATAGCAGTTTCAGGAGCAGAATCATGACAGTGGTGCCCGCGCCCTCGTCCCAAACATTTTCACTCAGATTTTAACTCTGGGTACACATCTGCATTCTTGTCTTCTCCTTGTGTTTACAATTTTCCATTGTTTAATCTTAATTCTACAATCTTGTTACTAGTTCATACTTGCACTTTGGGGTTAAGAATTGAACTTGCATCATTCTATCTATAATTTGCAACAAAGGAATAGAAATCCTAATAGGTAGCCCGTGGCTCTCTCTTCCACAAAAAGAAGTAGCCAATTGTGTGATACCTCTAGGCTCTTTCGTATTCCACAAGTGTGTGATTGAAAGTGAGATTAGGGCATGTTTGCTTAGTGTCACTTTTTCCCCCACACAGGTAGGAAATAGGTGTGGGTAGGTAGGAGAAATAATATAATAGTCCACATGAGGTGGATCACCCACTGAATGTGGAGTGTAACAACAAGATCAACACCATAAAAAGTGGAATTTCTCCTACACACACTATCCCAACGTGGCACAAACACCTAAGTGTCTCATATCCAAACTACTATGAAATGCATTATCCTAAGTAAACTTAAGTAATTGTAATAATATCCATGATGAATAATTATTTACACCAACAATTTTCATGTCATATCCTAAGTCATTGTCATAATCATTGCCTTCTTGCATTTAGTCTAAAAAATTTGGTTTGTCAAACTTGAAAAATCAAAACTTGGGATGATACCCTAAGTTGTTGTTATGGAGTCTTGACCTTGTCTAAAATTTGTCCTTTCATTAATATCATTTTTGTCAAACCTAGCTTAGTATCCAAGCATATAGGTGAGGCATTGTCAATTTGTCCTATTGTCATTTGGTCCTTTGTCCTTTAAGGTCTTGGCTTCATTTCAACTTCCCAAGGTTGAGTCTTTAGGTTTGCATTTCAAAGAAGTTTGTCCAAATCTTGCAAAACAACAAAAATATAGGTTGCATTCTTGCCATAGATTGCATTTTTCATCTATTTAGGTTGCATTTAGTTGCATATCATACATCATCCTTTTAAAATAAAAAATCCCAAAAATATTGCATTTGCATAGTGACATGCCTATTGAAACAAGGTCAAAATCTAAGAAGATGGGCAAAACAACATATCAACCCATTGACAACGCATCAAACTCATAGTTTCAACCTAGTCAAACATTACACATTGAAGGTTCATCAAACACATCATTACCACAATATGGAATGGTTCAACTTGGACCACCTCCATTATATGAGCTAGTGTTTGTGCCCATAAAACTGGGATATGGGAGTGGTCCACCAATGCCAAGGGAAAATGCACCTTTTGATTGGAATCAACTAAACCTGCAACATGAAATTCAAACTCAAACATTACATGAGGAACAAACTCTTTCACAAGGATTTGGTTCAGATCAAGGCATTCAACAAGAAATAAATCCAAATGTTTTACCAAATTATTCATCAGATTCTAATGCTTCCGATGATGTTGATATGCTCCTTAAAGATCTGAAGGTGACAAAAAGGATGGATAAATTCTTGAACAAGGTCTTTAAGATGTTTCCACAAAAATATCTTGATATGATGAGTAATGTGGCCTCCTCAAATGAGAAAACTAATGTGCAAAAACAACAAGGCAGTGATCTATTAAGTTTCTCTCCACACCCAAATGAAGAAAATGTGCAACAAGAACCTCAACACACGTTGTTGAGTAAGTGTGTTTCACAAACTTTGACAGTGACTATTCCACAAAAGTCAACATTCGAAATAATAAACAATCCATTGTTTAATGCAACACCTTTAACACAAGATCAAATGATGGCCACACAAATGTTGATAGGTGTCCCTCAACAAGAAGTGATTCCTCGAATACCTAAAAGTGAATCCAAATCTAAGATGCAAGAAAGCTTTATGAATGGAATGCCTGATCTTACGAATGTTCAAAACAATTCTACAATGCAACAAAGTTCATATGTCTCATCAAGTTCAATACGTTTGGCAAATACTCAAGTACCCATTATGCAAAATATTGTGATAGATCCTTCGATAATGGCAACACAAAAAGCCACAAATAGTGGTGTGCACCAGCAACAAGTGTTGCAACAATTGAGGAATACACAAAAGGTATACTCGAATGCGCAAACATGCAATGCACAACAACAACAATATAGCATTCAACAACAAGTTGTAGTGTCTTCTGCACCATTACAAGTCAATTCAAACTTGCAACAACCACAATGGATTAGACAAACAACACAACAAGTCAATGCAAGTGCCATACCCCATCTAAAGGAGAAAAAACAAAAACCTCCCAAACAAAGTTTTTTGCAAATGATGGGATTTACATCAGGACAACAACAATTGGCGCAAAGTCAACAAATTCTGATTCATCACCATCAACAGCAACATGTGCCTCAATATGTGCCAGGAAAAATAAGTTATCATACATCACAACCACAACTAATGTCCATGCAATATCAACAACACCCTCAATTGCAATATCAACCAAGGCTATAGATGATGATCCCATCACAAGAAGCACCGCAACAGGGTCAATGTCAAGGCATGGCACAACCACATCAACAAGAGCTGTATCAAGAACTTTATATGCTAGAGACACCAAAGACAACAATTTTAGAGCATCAACAGCCAATGGAGAGCATGATGTATCGACAAAGAGTACACCCAAGAATGAATGATGAACTTCCAAAATCTTTGCTATCTAACACAATTGCGCAACAACTTGAGAAGTTGCAATGACAAATTGACGCATTGCAAACCAAAGGGACAAAGATATTATACAAAGATCAAGATTTATGTCCTAATCCATTTGACAAGAGCTTGTACATGCCTCCCTTTCCTAAGCATTTTGAGGAACCTAATTTTGAGAAATATAAAGGGATAGGCAATCCAAAAGACCATATTCGAGCATTTTTTGCAGCATGTACTGAAGTGAGCTATGAGGAAACATATTTGATGCGCTTATTCACACGAAGTCTCATAGGACAAGCCATGGATTGGTATTCACATTTGCCGAGGAACATAAAGACATGGCCGGAATTAGCTCAAAAGTTTATATCCCACTTCGCATTCAACATTGACAATGAAGTGACCATGTCAGATTTATGCAACACAAAGCAAAAGCAAGGTGAACCATTAGTGACTTTCTTACAAAGATGGAGAAGCTTGTATAGTCATTCTTCCCTAGATATACCTAAAGAACAACAAGTGAACTTATTTATTCAAAATTTGGTCCCAGAAATGATTTATGAGCTCAAACTGAAAAGTCCTAGTACCATTGAGAAGCTCATTAAGAAAGGGATGAACATTGAAAATGCTCTTGTAGCTAAGGGACTCATTAAGCTAAACAAAGATGGTGACAACACAAACAATTCAGGGGACAAAAATAGATTTTGGTATAAAAATAAGAATGTCACTAATGATGGAGTTGTTGACGCAAGAGCAATGAATGCAAATCAACCCAAGTTCATGATAAAGAAATTGAGTGCTCCTAATATGTCAACTATGCAACAAAATCAGACACAAGAAAGCAATGTTATTCAACAGCTGCAATACCAACAGTATAATCAACAACAAGGTTAGCAACAAAACCAACAACGAAAACCTTTTACATCAAGGGATGGGCCTCCTTGATAGTTTACGCCATTAGGATAGCCTATTGAATCAGTAATGAAACAATTGATACAAACAAATTTTATCAAGTTACCAGATGTCAAGGAAGAACCATTGGTAAAGCCACATTGGTGGAATGATAATGCATATTGTGAATACCATCGATCAAAAAGACATAAAACTGCATCATCTTTTCAATTGAAACATATGATTCAAGACTTGTTAGATCAAGGAGTAATTGAGGTAGACGCACCCAATGCAACCTCTAACACTGATCATAAAATTTTCAAAACTCCTTTGCTTGATCATGACAAGGGCAAAGCATCTTCTTCAAACTCTACCCAAATAGCGAATCTTAATTATGCAAATACTAGTTATAACAATGTCATCAATTGTTTTCAAACATCAAATGAGTATGTTTCCACCATAAGAATAAAGGGACAAGGTCCTTCTTGTGCAGTCACCACTCATCGATCCAAAATAGTCCTGAAAGGAGCTCCTGCAATTCCTCCCAAATCAACTCCTATGAGTCAGTATAATCTCTTAGATCATCTAGGAAAGACACCTACACAAATATCAATTCTTGAGTTGTTGAAAATGTCTCCTATGCATCACACAATCCTAGATAAAGCTTTAACTGAGTCCACCATCCTGACAGACATTGATGTTGACTAGTTCCAAGCCCGAATTGGACATCTCGCTGTTTCCCAACACATTACCTTTTTTGATAATGGCATTTCCCCTGATAAACTCCCTCATAATGATCCTTTACATCTTGAAGTCTTTGTCCATAATTGCAAGATCTGACAAGTCTTGATAGATGGTAGATCAGGTCTTAACATCTGTACCTTGAGAGTGGTCATTGGTCCTGGTTATATAGAAAATAATATTGATTCTTCCAATAGAATAACAATCAAAGCATATGATGATGTTGAGCACTTATCTAAAGGGGTAATTTCACTACCTATCAGGGTAGGTCCAGTGACAGAAAACACTTTCCTGTAGGTCCTAGACCTCAATCTCCTATACAATATGATTCTTGGCTGTCCGTGGATCCACGCAATGAAAGCAGTTCCATCTACTTATCATCAATGTTTAAAATATCCTTACAATGGGACTGAGATAACAATTCCAAGATATCATAATCCATTTCAATTTTGTGCTAACCTAAAGGATTCCCCGTAGCAACAAGTCCCACTCAATAGAGAGGCCCACTCACATAATTATGTGGATCCTAATAAGTTATTAGATGCTGTCAAAGGAAAATTGAAGATACAGGACCAAGGATGCAGAGAGTATTCAATGGCTCAAAAATTCCTCATTGGGAATTTACCAATATCTCCAAAATCACATGGAAAACCACATTTGTTGCAAAAGGAACCTAAGACAGTCATTCATTATTAGCCCCCCACTACATTTACAAAATGGAGTGAACCTAACAAGGAAACTTTGGATGATGATGTAATAGATTGGCTTTATAAGGATCAAACTGACACACCACTTGTCAAATTTCTAGTGGAGCGGTATGGAAAAGGGTTTACTATAATGTAGAAAAAGGGATATGATGGCTGCAGTGGTTTGGGCCCTAACAAGAAAGGAAGACTAGAACCTATTATACCTAAGATACAACATCCAACTTTAGGGTTAGGTTTTGTACCATTGCGAATTGGAACCTCGTCTACCAAAGTGACCACGTGTGGAAAGGGGCATGACTCTGATGATGAAACAACACCTGAAGATATCCAACCTAAAACTGATTCCAATGAATGGGAATGGAGTTCCTTTTCTTCTAGCTCCTATGCCCTTGAAAATGTTTTCATTGACCCTGATGATTTCCCCATGGAAGACAAACATGAAATAACTCCCCCTCCCAAAACATGTCCTAATTCTTGGATAGAGTCATTTTGGGACCCATGCTCCAAATTAGATATGAGTAGTTCAGACAGTGATACCATGAACATTGTTATCCTTACCATCTTGGCCCTAACTCTCCCTAAAACCGATGATGACATGCCCCTTGTCTATCCATAGCTTATCCAACAGGACCAACAAGAACCACTCAAATTGGATTATTTTCAAAATGACGAAGCAATTGCAGAATTCCTTGGACTATGGGAAGGCATACCACAAGGCAATCATAAGGCAGGGTTTGCTATTGATTTAGATTCCACAACATATTTTGGGGAGTCAACTCCATCTTCTAGTCATAAAAATAAAAAAGAAAAAGTAAAAAATCAAAAGAATGGGTCTTTGAGTGAAAATCATAAGGCACTCTCTGATCATGGAAAAGTAAAAATAAAAGACATACCTGCAGGTGAAAACCTCTCTGAGGCACCCAAAGGTGGAAAATTGGACATACCCTCATCAAGTTAGGATAAATCAACATTGGTGGGGGAAATGACCAAAGAGATAAATTTGGGTACACCTGACAACCATAAGTTCATTCATTTCACTGCTTCTTTATCAAAACAAGAAAAGATAGATTTTGTCAATTTCTTTCTCGAGAAGAAGATCAGTTTTGCATGGTCTTATGCAGATATGCCCAGCCTTGATCTAGAATTAGTCCTTCATCACTTGTCATCAAAACCAAATGCCAAGCCTGTCAAACAAAAACTCAGAAAGATGCATCCCCAGGTGGCTCTCTTAGTCAAAGTAGAACTCAAAAATTGTTAGATGTGGGCTTTATCAGACCAATTGATTATGCAAATTGGATTTCAAATTTGGTACCAGTTAGCAAAGTAACTGGGGGCATCAGAATCTGTACAGATTTTAGGGATCTTAATAATGCATTCCCTAAAGATGACTTTCCACTACTGAATATGGACATCATAGTTGACATGACTGCTGGATATGAGATGCTATCATTGATGGATGGTTTTTTCGGATATAGTCAAATTTGCATTGCTTCTTAAGATCAACATAAGACTAGATTCACATGTGCTTGGGGTACCTACTACTGGAATGTGATGCCCTTTGGCCTTAAAAATGCTGGAGCAACATATCAAAGAGCTATGACAACAATTTTCCATGGTTTTATGCATACTTTGATGGAAGACTATGTTGATGACCTATTATGCAAATCTGTCACAAGAGATAGTCATCTAGCCATCCTTGGCCCAATCTTTGATCGAATGGAAACCTACAAGCTTAGACTCAACCCAAAGAAATGTGTCTTTGGTGTCACAACCAGCAAATTATTAGGGTACATTGTTTCTCACAGAGGCATAGAAGTAGACCCAGAAAAAGTTAAAGCAATAATGGATATGCCTCCTCCTTCCAATCTCTGTCAACTAAGAAGTCTGCAAGGGAAGTTACAGTCAATCCATCGGTTTATAGCTCACTTGGCAGACAAATGTCATCCCTTCCAACATTTATTGCATAAAGGTGTCACTTTTAAATGGACTGAGCAATGTGAATCAGCATTTCAAGCTCTCAAGGATTATCTGATGTCGCCACCTATTCTAATGCCTCCTATTGTAGGGAAGCCATTCATATTGTATATCTCTGCAACTGAAATGGCATTGGGAGCTCTCTTAGCCCAACAAGATGAGAAAGGCAAAGAATGGGCTATTTATTATATCAGTCAGACACTAGTGGGGTATGAACTGAATTATTCAACTATTGAACGGGCATGTTTAGTAGTGGTATTTGCAGCATAGTAGCTTCGACACTATATGTTAAATCATCAGACATTACTAGTTGCAAAAATTGATCCCTTGAAATACTTGCTTAGCAGGGCAGCTTTGACAGGTCACCTGGAAAAGTGGGTTATGATCCTAAGTGAGTTTGATATTGAGTACATTGAGAGAAAGGCAATAAAAGGACAAATCATAGCAGATCAACTTGCAGAGGCATATTTTCATGATGATCATCCAATGTTGACAGATTTCCCTGATGAATCAGTATTTGCTCGTACTTCTTCTAAGGAATGGCGATTATACTTTTATGGATCTCACACAAAGTATGGCTCAGGAGCAGGTATATTGTTTGTCACCCCTCAAGGAGATGCTATACCAAAGTCATATAGGATCACTTTCTATTGCACCAATAATATTGCAGAATACGAAGCTTTGGTCACAAGACTCAAAATAGCAATCCAATGGAACATTACACATTTGCAAGTCTATGGAGATTCCCAGTTAGTCATCTATCAAGTGAATGATGACTATGAAACAAAAGATGAAAAGCTTCTTCCCTACAATCATATGGTGGATTTATTCAAGACAAAATTTACTAATATCCATTTAAGTCAAGTTCTAATAATTAAAAACAAATCAGCAGATGCTATGGCAACTATTGCTTCCATGTTACTTATGCCCCACAATATGGACAGATGTGAATTTTTGGTCGAACAGTTGCTGGTGCCTTCTTTTGAAATTTTGATAGCAGATGTGATGTGTGTTCTTGTTGGTCCTAATTCCCCATGATACAATGACATCTATCGGTATTTGAAATCCCAAACCTTACCACCTAACCTTTCCTCTAACCAACATCGAGCCCTTATACGCCAAACTACCAAATATGTCATCATCACATACACCCTTTACCGTCGTTCCTTTGACCACACCCTCCTCAGGTGTTTGGATTCTGAGGAGGCACACATGGCTTTACATGAGGTTCATGATGGTATATGTGGGGGCCATTTCAATGGTCTGAGTCTAGCTAAAAATTTAGTTCATGTCAGATATTATTGGCCCACCATGGAAAAGGATGCTCATGATTTTGTCAATAAATGCTACAAATATCAAATACGCAGAAATTATATTCATGCACCAGCTCAAGAACTTCACTCTATCATAACTCCGTGGCGCTTTTCTCAATGGGGATTGGATCTTATTGGCAAGATTCACCCGACATTTGCAAACAGACACAAATTCATCATCATAGCCACAGAATACTTTACAAAATGGATCGAGGCTATCCCTACGACCTATATTATTGGTGTTCAAATTTCAAAGTTCCTACTGAATTATATCATATGCAGATATGGGGTTCCCCTTGCAATAGTCACAGATAATGGCTGTCCATTCAAAAATAAAGATGTCAAGGAACTCTGTGAAAAGTTTTGCATCCAACACTATTTCTCCAGTCCTTACTATCCACAAAGTAATGGTCAAGCCGAAGCATCAAATAAAACTATCATTAAGATCTTGAAAAAGGTTGTCAATGACATTGGTCGAGATTGGCATGTGCAGTTGAATCCAGCACTATGGGCTTATCGCACTTCCATCTGTACACCTATTGGCGCAACACCTTATTCCTTGGTGTATAGTGCGGAAGCCATTTTACCCTTGGAAGTGGAAATTCCCTCTTTGCATGTTTCCCTGCAACATTTGATTGATGATGAGATGCATAGAGTCTCTAGGCTGCATCAGCTTGAGATGTTAGATGAGAAACGTCAGACAACCCTGATACATTTGCAAGTGTATCAAAACCGTCTTTGTCGCTCTTATAATAAGAAGGCCAAAGGGTGACACTTCGAAGTGGGAGATTTGGTCCTAAAGGCGAACCCAAAGAATACACAATCTACTGACATCATCAAAGGAAATTTTTAGCCTAATTGGGTTGGGCCTTTCATAGTTACTGCAGCCTATGGTTCAGGGGCATATCAGCTTGCAACCCCAGATGGTGAACCTCTGTCAGATCCTGTAAATAGCATGCACCTTCAAAGGTACTGGGCATAGTTTTTCTATCAGCTGTTCTTCAATATGATCCTGAAAAATACAAAAAAAAAATAAAAAATCAAAAGCTCAAAAATACAAAAAAATCAAAAAAGTGAAAAAAAAAAAAGTAAGTAAAGAAAAATAATTCGCCCTCTAGTGAAAACTTGGCAAACAGGCGCTTTGGGCAAGTACCATGGTGAAAACCTGGCCAACAAGCACCATGTGGAAAAGACTATTGCTCTGTTATCTACCATGACTCCTAGTTGTACTTCCTCCCCCGCAGGTTTATCACGATTATCCTTTCCTTGACCTAATGTTCTATTCCAAGCTTGTGATTGGTCAACATCATTGTCTTGCATACTCAGGTTTGTAGTCCTTGTGCATATGTTTTGGTCTTGGTCGCTGTATATGTCTTTCAAATTTTCATTGGGTGCATGCCCCTTGTCATGATCAATTATTGGAGTTATTGTTGTGTGCGGACTGGAGCTTTAAAATCAAATAATGTCCTGAAAAAATCCCTAAAAATCAAATAATGTCCTGAAATAATCCAAAAGCATTCAAAAAATGTCCTGAAATAATCCAAAAACATTCAAAAAATATCCTGAAATAATCCAAAAACATTCAAAAAATGTCTTGAAATAATTCTAAAACATTCGAACAATGTCCTAAAAAAATCCCTAAAAATCAAATAATGTCCTAAAAAAATCCCTAAAAACTCAAATAAAGTCCTGAAAAACGCTTAAAAAAAAAAATAATTTTTTTTTCAAAACATTGAAAATCCAAAAACAATTTCTTTGGCATTTTTCATTTTGTCAATAAATGGTCCCCTTTGTGCATGGATAGATCGCTGAGCATACATCCAACGACAATCAATCAAAGATTGTGCTTCAATGAAATCACACATTAACAGATGAACTGTTCGACCAAGCCAACATTCAACCTGATCATAGTTGTCACATCAATCAACATCAATATCATTTGTCCTTGTCACTATTATCATGGGTCTTATATAGGGTGTGGTATACTCGAAACCAGACTATGTCTTGTCTTAGACGGGGTACCGCATTCCTTGAAACCAGACAGCATGATCATTCTTGTTTCCCACTTTTGATAATGACAATCAGACTGTTTGTTTGACTTGGTTGAATTTGTGCATCTTATCTTTTTACTAATTTATCTTTGGCTTCGATCATGTTCCTATGTTGCTCGATGATGTCACTGAGTGATTTAGCGTGACTAGGATGGTTCATGGTCCCTTTCTTTTTTTGTTGTGTTTTCTATTTGTGGAATGTTTGACACAAACTGGGGCAACTATATCATTGGGTGTCTGTGATAAGTACGTTCGCTTTGTGAATGTCACACATACCTCGACCCTTGATGTATGTACCCTAGGATGCTTCACTCATTCCTTTTGTGCGATGTGTCTATCTTTTGCAAAAGGGGTTGCATTCTAGCTCTGGCCTTCAATGCCATGATGCTTTGCATCCACTTTCCTACAATAAATAAAGGTTCTCACCTACTTATGTGCATTTGCAAAAGCAAGTTTTCCTTCATCTCTAACTGTCCTCTGTCTAATTTCTTCTTACTAACATTTCTTCGGTCAGTCTTGGCAATACGTTTAGTCTAGTTCTTTGATCTCCAAAGCAATAAAAAGATAAATAAAAAATAAGCTGCATCCTGCATTCATTGGTTAGTACATTTGCATTATATCAATCCCATACAAAGCATTTTATCCATTTCATCTTATAAATGCATCAAAAACATAAACAACATTCATACATGTTCCAAAGATAGTACATAGACAGTGCATAAGACATCCATACATGGAAAGTAAACATAAGCCATAACACATTGCATCCCATCATATAGCTGCATATCATATCATATATCAAAAAAAAAAAAAAAAAACATATCAGAGTACAAAATTGGACTGTCTATCCTACGTATGGCCCGCAGGTTGAGTACATAATGTCAAACTATATATGTCTCCGTCATAAGGAGCACATGCCTCTGTCACTAGGTGCTCCCTCTGTCCTCCTCATCCTTGCCATGTCTCAAGGATGAAGACCCTCCTGTCCTTGGTCCTGGCTATGGTGGTCTCATAGGTCCACTCACCCCCATGCTGCTCACTAACCTTTGAGAGCGTGGCTTGCTCTCTTTCCTCGATCATGATTGATATGATGCTGCTCTCTGCTCTGGTGGAATTGCATTCTCATATAAAGTCCTCAAATGGCACATCTCATATCCTACCTCTAATAACATTTGTGCCATCTCACGTGCACTAGCATCCCTAATCGACCCAACATACTCGGTCACTCTTTGCTTTGCTTGTTGTGTCTGGGCTATCACTATATCTCGAGCCACTGTCAGCCTGACTATCTCTGCTATGTACCTATTCCTCTCAATGGACCACTGATCCTACTCTGTCCTCAACATAGCATTCTATCTCTCTAATGTAGCAATGTACTCGTGCTGACTTGCTATGGTGGCCCTACATATTTGCATCTCCTCTGTGCTAGTTGTCTCCTACTCTATGGGTATATCTTGCAATGACTCATGATCTACTGGATCTGGCTCATCTCCCTCATCCTCATCCCCCTCATCCTCCCCATCCCCCTCATCCTCATCTCCCTCATCCTCATCCCCCTTGCCCTCATCATCTCCCTCCTCCTCTCTAGAAAGTGGGAAGTCCTCCTGTCTCCTAGGTACTGGAATATCAGGATCCATCAATGGCACTAGCCATTGTCGTGCAAACCATCGCTCATACTCCTCTGTCATCCTGGCATCTACAACATCTGATCTCCAATCCCACTTTCTCCATTGCAGCTGTATGAAGTCAACATATGCTATGTGTGGCTAAATCATCCTCCCCCACTAACTCGTCTCTCTGTGGGATCAGTCAAAGTGTGCAGTCCCTATCAGTACATCTTGCCTCTCTCCAAACTGTCATCTGACTCTCTCTAGTAGGTACATCTCAATCACTCTCTAGTGATTCACTAGTCGCCCAATCAAGTATCTCTCCTGTCTGCAATACGGTAGCTCATTGCCATCATCCGACCATCCAGGGCAATCATGATATGGCCTCCATGTGAAATCTCTCAACCTGTCTAGCTCATGTTGCCATTACAATATGTATCCGAATGGACCCTATCTCAGCACTCCCCCATAGCAGTACACATATGGTTGATGTGGTAGTACCTATCTCTCTACAATTGGCTGACATATGGCTATGTTCTCAAATGTCCATACCTATAAAAGTGTGACCCCATAGCTCAAAGTTTCTACTCTCTGATATGCTAACTGAATCCACTAAAAATATAGCATGGCAAGCACACATGGTCCCCATGCGTATACAGTCCCCTCTATCACCATCCGCTCTAGCACTCTTCCCTACCCAATAGGGAATCCATGTCTTCATCTGTCACCTACTAATAGGCATGCCATAATCACTGCTATCACCACATATCACTGATCATACTCTGCTGCCATGGTCTCCCAACGGATCTCCCTCTCTATGATATTAGGGTCATCTGCGTCGCACTCGGATAATCTGCACAAAGAGTCTCTCCCTGTCACTGGGTCATACACCACCATCTCCCCATGAATTGGAATGCAGAGGATACACCACACATCCTCTAGTGTCACAGTTGCCTCTCCAGTCAGAAGATGGAAAGAGGAAGTCTCTAAATGCCATCGCTTTGCCAATGCGGTGAGAAGTCCTGTGTTTGCCCTAATCTCGGGCATATATGTAATGTAGTATAATCCAAGTCCTGCTAATGTATCTTTGTTAGTACTCCTAAGTCTGTATCGCAACATGAAGCAGTTGGGTATGTTCTCCCGTGCAATCAATGGATACTGTCGACTCTGCATCACAATTGGGGCACAATTTGTCAGTTTTAGGGTGTTTTCTCCTAAGGGCTGCATTTCCTTGTTTCATGCACCAATCAAGGTTTTCTTATCTATTTTTGACCTATCCTACCATTATCCCTCTTTTCAGGATCATCTGCACACTGCTTTCGGTCAAACTAGAGTCATAAGTGCACAATTGGCTTGTGCACACTGTCTTACACTTGTGTAGCATCAAGCTGCACCTGTGTACCTTACACAGGTGCAGAACATCCCTACACAGGTGCAGATCTACATTTTTCCATCCCGTGTGGGCCTCGCAATGTTCCGCAATCAAGCAAAATTTATGAAATTGAACATATGGGTTTTTGAGCTACATACCGCTGCTCTCACGTTGTCCAGTCGTTTGTAGGTGCGTACACATTCCCCAAAGTGATCTGCCATTGGAATGTTCACCATCTCTCTGCAAGGGTCCATTTTCTAGAGCAACAAATCCTCCACTTTGGCCAGTGCAAATGAACTCTTTTCCTTGTCCTTGTCTCCTATATAGACCTTTGTCAGTACCTAGATGGACATGCATGCTCTCCATCTTATGTTGGTCGCGGTCTTTTGCGCCTTCCACTGCTTGTCATTTGTGCATCCGACCTTCGATTTTTGATCCGTTCGCCCCTATCATCTTTTGTCATTCTTATTGATCACTTGGCCTCTTTTCTGGATTTTTCTGGCCAATTCCTCGAGGGGGCATGCATATGTCATTGTTATTGTCTGGGGCATTTTCATTATTGTTCTTTGAAACAACGCTTAGAATTGCATTGTCTCAAAGAGGGGCAAAATATAGACATCTAAAAATGGTCAACACTTATGGACTCATACTTTAACATTTGTGCATTGCCTTATTTTAGGGTTCTTGCATTGCATTAACATTTCTTCTATGTTGCGCACTTGGTCTTTATCATTTACGAGCATCGAGTCCTTCTTCTACATTCCTCATTTTTATCTCTTTCGAATTAGGTCTTGTTGATAGCAATCTTCAGTCATGATTTTGGTCGATCTTATCCTGTCGCATCATGGTGCGTGCTCATTTATCATCATTTTGGACATCATAAATCCTAATCGATGATAGAATTAGGGTTTTGTCCTCTTTTCAATCTTTCAATCATCTTTAGCTTGTTAGTAATCATTTGTGATTATCAACTTGTCAATCTCGTTATTTTGCGATCGATTCATCGTCGATCCTTGTCCTTGTCAGCCTTGTCATTTTGCGATCGATTTCTCATCGATCTTTGTCTTTGTCAATCTTGTCATTTTGCAATTGATTCATCATCGATCCTTGTCCTTTTCAATCATATCAATTTGGATCAATTAGTCATTGTTCCTCATCAATTGGTGCCTATCAATTTGATCTCCTTGTCAAATCCTAGTCAATTTGTCATTGATTTTTGTCAACCAATCTCAATCATTTATCAACATTGGTCCTTTGTCAATCAGAATCATGATTGAACCTACATTAATTTCTTGTTGTCTTGACCTAATTCCTTGTCCTCTTATTTCTAGGGTTTTATGATTTGTTCATTTAATCCTTTTCTTCTTCTTTGTGGATTAAATAAATCTATTTATTTAGTCCTAGGTCTCTTTCATGAATTAATTAATGGATGAAAACCTATTAATTAATTCACCTAATTTCTATTTCATCTTTTTCCTCAATTTTCCAATTTTCTAATTTCTCCTAATTCCTAATTTCTATTTGTCCTATTTTCTTCAATTTTTCTAATTTTTCCCCTAATTTCATTCCCTCGTTTTCTACTATGTTTGTGCTTCCATTTGTTGCAATCATGGAGGCTATTTTCTCTCTTCCCTTTTGTCATGGGAATGGAATTTCAATCTTGTCATAATTTGTCATTCTTGATTTGAATTTCCTTTCAAATCTCTTCATGCTAATCTTGTCCTCTCTCCAATTTGTCTATAAATTCGATGATTTTCTTCAAAGGAGGAATCAACCATGCTTCTAGTATCCTTATGCTGCAATTTTCATCTTGTCATCTTGCTTTCTTTCATACTTTTCTCTTGCACTTGTAGGTGAGATCCACAAACAAGATAATTTGAAAGAGAAAGAAGGACAATGGAGGTCAATTGAAAGAGACATTGGTGATGATTTTTCATTTATTTGGAATGTCTTCTTTTCAATTCTTCTATTGATTGTAATAGGATTTTATTTCATTGCAATTTAGCTTTGTGGTTAGCTAATATCTATTTGCTTTGATGATTATCAATTTCCTGATCTACACCTTACATACTATGTTGTGAGGTTTGACAATTTTAGGTAAAAATCTAACTGCCTTAGTAGTACTTATCTTTACCATGCAATCAAAATTTACATGACAGAGTCTCTTATGCCATAACCAACTTTCATCAATATGTGCAATCAAACATGTCTTTTCACTGTTATTCAAATGAAAGATATTACCTGTAGTCTGATTATCGGTTAGAATTTCTAAACTAGTTTTGTTCATGATTTTGCATTTACCATTCTTAAATTGTAACTAAAATCCTTTTTCAACTAATTGACCAACACTCAAAAGATTATGTTTTAATCCTTCAACATAATAAACATTGTCAGTGTTATGCTTACCATCAAGAGATATTGAACCCTTGTCTTTGATTGAATAGGCTTTGTCATCTCCAAATCTTACTAGACCTCCATTGTACTCCTGAAAAGTTAAGAATTTACTTTTGTCACCAGTCATGTGATGTGAGCATCCTGAATCAATGATCCATTCATCCTTAGTTTCAATCCTAGTAGCCAAGGCCTGTTCTATCGGTTGCACTACAGGTGCTGGTTGATCTTCTATTATAGCAACAAAAACCCATCCATTGTCTGTTAGATCCTCACCACAATCATCAGTCATTCCTTCATCAACAACATAACAATATTTGTCCTTATTCTTCTTGAATTTGTATCTTTGATATTGAGGGTTATGCTTGTATGTCCTTCTATCAGGGCATCTTGAAGCCATATGACCAATCTTATTGCAGTTAAAACATTTAAAGGGCTCTTTACCTTCATACTTACTTCCAACTGGACCTTGTTGTGGTGAGGATGATTATGCTCCATCTTTTTGTGTCTTTGGCTTAGACTTCTTTTGGTTCTTACCTTTTCCTTGATTACTTTGATTCCCTTTATTAGCCAGAAAATCTTGTGACTTTGAAGACTTGAGAATCCCCATCTTGGTCAACTTAGATTGCTCAAGTATCAACATCTTCATGAATGCATCAAATGATGGTGAAGTGTATGAGACACCTTGAGCCAATCAATGGGCATGAAAGATAGAAACAAAGGCTGCATACTCCGATAAAATCTTGTCCAACAAGTTGTAAACAAATGGAGCATATTTTTTGTCAATGTCACAATCCTTAAGCTTTTCTCTTAGCTCATTTTTTTTTGTGACATAATCTTAGATTGTATCAAAATCCTTGGGATCCAATGTTGTGAGTTCACCATCAAGATTGTATCCATTTATCCCATCAACTTGACCCTAAGATTTGGTATAAATATCCCAATCCTCTTTAATTGTAGTACACTTCTTAATATGAAAAAAGAGGTCATCTGATACATACTCTCTCAAGGCTCCAAGTGCCATATAATTTTTAGTGAGCCATTCAAAATGAATATTAGGATCATCCTTAGGATCAAGTGGTGTTGTTATTGTTCCATTTACATAATGAATGAGTCATTTTTCCATAAGCTTACTCCATGCATTAATTTCCCATGATGCATAATTATTTGGAGTTAAAAGTTAAAATTTAGGAGAGCCCATAGCACCAAATGAAAAACACAATAAAGCAAGAGGCAAAATCACACAAGACACCCCCCCAAATTACTTAATCAAAGAACCCCCCCACCCCCAGCCCTAAAATGATGATTTGGCACTTTATATATAGTGCGATTACAATGGCCACTTGCAAAACAAGGCAAGGTGGAATTTCTAATTTCAAAAGACAACTACCTCAAATAGGCTGGAAGAGACTCCAACAAATTCCACAAGAGATCTAAGATAAGATCCAAGAAAGTAAAGAGTACCAAATAGGCCAAAAATGACCAAATACTAAAAGTACAATTTCAATTCAAAATGGTGAAAATCTGATAGCACCACATGAAAGTAAATAAAAAATTATGCACTTTCAAAGAAAATGGCACCTAAAAAGGAGGTTGTATGAGCCCAAACAAAGCCTCTGAAGTTGCAAAATTGAGGATTGGATAGGTACGGTTGTGAAAAACTAGAAATTGCGAAAACTGTCTACAAAAATCAGAAAAATCCACCACCACTACGAAGAGCATGAAAAATTAGCCCAAATAAAAAAAAAATTGTACCAAAAAAGGAGCTAAAATGAGCAAGTTATCAGCCTCCAAAGTTGGCCTACAAAATCAAAAATCTCTTTGAAAGAGGGCTGAATTTAAAAAAAAAAAAGATGATGCAATAATGGCATCATCATTTTATGGGCTTAAATTTGACGCTCATTTGTCCATCAAATGAACTTCATACCCCTGTTGCATGGCATGCCCATACCATATGGAAGATGATGTGTTCAAATAGAAAGATGACACATGTCAAAGACATTTAGTTTAAAAACGCTACATGGTTGAATGTACAACAACCATGTGTGAGCATCAAAAGATGTCGGGTGGAGCTGAGTGCCGAGTGAGGTGGAGCGGCGTTGTAGGAGGCGACATAGTAGCTAGTTAGGGGTCTTTGCCAGAAAAGTAGCCTAGAACAAGTAGCCAATGAGACCTGGAACAATAGTTAGAAATAGCCTGACCGAGGTTGTCAGAAGACTGAGAGGCCTGGGCGGTGGAGCGGTGGTGTCAAAAAGGAGGGAGCCCGACAGAGCAGGGTCACGGGAGCAGTGTCCGATGACAGTAGTTGCCGTAGAGGTTGTTGTGGTCATCGAGAAGTGTAGATGGTACTGGAGCTGACTGGAAGATGCATACGAGAAACACAGATGGTATGGGAGCCTGTAAGGAATAAATGCAGGCAGAGTCCATTGTTGGGGTGAAAACCCCAATTTTTTTAATTTATTTTTTAAATAATATAAAGAAATTTATAAATAATTTGAACAACTGTGAAATAAAATATGGAATGTTCGAAATAGATTCACAGAAGAAAAAAAAAAATTTATTTTTTTAAAATAAATCGTACCGTACACCCAAATTAGGCAATGTTTTCCTCCAAGGCTTGAAATTAACTTTTCATCAAATATAAGTAAATTTATATTGAAAATTCATGGAAATAGCCTCTTGGACGCAACGGTAAGGTCAAAATCGCCATAGGATCTTCCCAAATGTGCAAATCCCTAGATCTAAAAAATGAATTTACTCCAAAATATCTCCAAATAGACTACTTAGTGAAGCCCCAATGGCTCTAATACCATGTATGAAAATAGCCAAGATCAATAGCTCAATGAATAGCACAATAGAGAGACAAAATATATTGATAAGAATAAACTATATTCTAATCAAGATGCAAAAATAAGATCAACTAGATCATTACATACAATGTAGATGAGCTTGCTTATAAAGGCAAGACCATATGAATATGTGAGCACCCAATCATGACCCATGGCTCAATGAGAAACAAGGGTAGGTAAGAAAAGGTAGGAGAAACAATATAATATTCCAAAAGAGGTGGATCACCCACCGAATGTGGAATGTAATAACAAGATAATACCATAAAAGGTAAAAATTCTCCTACATACATCATCCATGTGTGCACACTTCCCTAAGTGTCTCATATGCAAACTACTATGAGATGCATTATCCTAAGTCAACTTAAGTAAGGTTTAATTATGAGACATAATTTACACCAACAACATGTTATGCTCATATCCTAATGTTTGTTAAACATTCTATCCACACATATTTAAACTCATTCAAGGTGGTGCCTTTCAGGCAATTCGTTTACAAATGAATGCAAGCACATTTCATTAATTAATAAATTTGGTGGATATGGCTGCAAGGTGGGTTGTCATAGCTACAGGGTGAATAGGTGTAATAAATTAATGTACAAACATTTATTTTGATTAATTAATACATCCTACGTGAACACACCATGAGAGAAAAGTTTCTAGTTTCGATGTTCAAGAAAAGTTGCTAGTGTGAGAACTCTTAAATCAAGAGGCTATCGACTAATAAACCTAAATATTCCTGTTGCATGCATAATTTTTTTTTTTCAGGCAACGTGAAAAAAAGATCAATATGAAACTTTTTTGACCTTGGTAACAATTTGTTGGCATGTGAATTATGCAATCTGGTGAGAGTTCCTCCTATAGTATAACCGATATTATGAAAATAGCTTCTACAATCATTGGTGGATTTATTTCTTCCCAATGGGAGGAATATTATTTGTAGTAAATGTATTATTTTTGGTCTTTAAGCACTCAATATTGTTACAAAAGTTACGTTTCTATATTCTAAACTTTGAACACTATATCACAAACCCTACTTTTAACCACAAAACCCTAGATCTACAATGAAATTCGAAACACATCAATGAATAACCATTAAACATGCAAATTCATCAAATAAATCAAATGATACCTTTACACATTCAAATGGATTTAATCTTGAATATTGTCTTATCTTCATTAATCTTATTTTTTATGTTGCTATCATATTTTTATTCTTTTAGAAGAGCTCAATGGGGAATGGATCTAAGTGCTATGATGCAAAAGGCTAGAATGGTTTTGATAGAATGTAAGTATGCTTCCAAGGTTGCTATATGGAAAAAGGGAGGAAGAAGCCTCTTATATAGAGAACATATTAAAAACAAAGGGGTAGGATTAAGAGGTAAAAGAGAAAATGGTCAACTAGGATTAAAGGATAGGTAGAGGAAATAATAAAATAAAGGAAGTGGTTAGGAACAAATTAAGAGATGTATGCCACTTGTCATGGATGAAAAACTTAAATGAATTAATTAAATAATTTAAAGAATTTATTTAATTAATAGAGGAAAGGGTTGCATAAATTAAATAAACAAATAAAATATTTATTTAATTAGACTATAATAATTTTAGGTGTCTACAACTTCTTAGAGGGTATTTAGAATATATTACATCAGCTCTCTCTTATGGAGGGGTCTCCATTATGTATTTGTGATGGAGTTGGATGTTTTTGATCCATCACTTACACATATTTTCTTTATCTCTTCTCGAGAGGTGTTTACTCCCACTAAGTATTTATCCATTACTCCTATTATATGAGACAATTTATTTTTAATAGATACTTTATCAAGCCTTGTTACTAAGACCCGCCTTTCTTTTTATCTTGTGTGTGTAGCCTCCTTAAGTTGCAATTATGGGGGGATAGGTATTAGTGTAAAATTATATTTACATTATCATGTGTTAATTAGGGAGTCATTAATTAAGAATTTATTTTCCTTTTATAAGTTGCAATCTTATCACTTAGGATAAAATTGAGTTATTAATTTTCCTATTTATATGGATGCATATCATATTTTAATTTTTAAATTATGACATTAATGCTTATGAATTGCATTTGATTGCATCTTTATGCTTGTTTTCTATTTTTCTCTCTTGTAGAAGAAAAGATGCAGAAATTTCTAGTTCAAACAATTACCATCATTGAAAAATTCTTAATAGTGTTTTAAAATATTTATGAAAAGTAATCTAAAAACTTCAATGAAAAATAATTAAGAATTAAGGAAAAAATATTTATGTAATAAATTATAATTTATAAACCTCTTAAATTTAATATTATTAGAATGTAACATTAAAAGGTCATTACTTACAATATATGATTTTAAAAATATATAAAATTAGAAAATATTTACATATTAAATATTTTGTCTGGAATGGCATAAACCAACCAAACTTATTGTAATCTCTTTGCATTCATTCAATTGAAAAAGAAAAAGAAAAAAAAAGGAAAGAAGTTTACGAAGGCTGTATTGCTAAGGTTCAACAAAGGGAATAAAGAGCATGGCCCACAAGGGACTATATTTTCCAAGATGCCTTGAATTCTTTTGGAAATTATTGGAGTTGTACCAAAAAGTTGAGAAGACCCGAGATGACGACGGTTTTAGCTTTACAATATCTAGGAATGAAGGAAGACAGTGAATGAGTGCAAAAATTAAGTCAGGTTACACAAGTTGTTATATTTAGTGTTGATGCTTCAGATAAGTGTGATCTTTTTCAGCAAGGTTTGTGGACTTCTCTCAGATGTTCTTGTTGGTAAATTTTTATATTTGTACAGGCAAGCATTTTAATTGGGTTAAAGCAATGGAAGAAGAATTGAACTAATTGGGTTAAAGCAATGGAAGAAGAATTAATATGCATAGGGACCTTCCTAGAGAATTTCTTAAAAGGAACAACTATAAGGACATTCCAATACTTAGGCACATAATAGAAATAAAGAGACAGCCTCAAGCAGTAACTCCTAGTGTGGGGGGTCAGTAAATGAACAAAAAAGGACCCATCGGGTGACAACTTAAAACTAGGTCACCGATAGATATAAGTCAACTGCAGGATATAACATTGCCCAGGTAAACCAAGGAAAAACCTTATCATCTTTAAAATCCTTTGTTAAAACCCTAAAACCTCAAATCTAACACATAAGAAGGGGGCAAATAAAGCTAATTTTAAAATCTTCCAACACATATCTTCCTGATCCGTTAACTAAAATCCATCTTATTTCTCAATATAAATTTCCTCTTCAAACTCACCATTAAGAAAGGCTAACTTGACATCCATCTAATAAACTTTGAAATCTTTGTAAGCAACATAAGCAAGAAAAAATGTAACAACTTCAATTCTTGTCACCAGAGAAAAAGTCTCCTCAAAGGCAATTCTTTCCATATGAGAATATCCCTTACAAACAAGTCTTTATTTGTTCCTAACAAATTCACCTTGTTCATCCAATTTTTTTTGGAAGAGCCATTTAGTTCCAATTACATTTTTATCCTTAGGTTTGGGAACAAGAATCCATGTATTATTATTTTCAATCTAGTTCAATTCTTCTTCCATTGCTTTAACCCAATTAATAGATGTGCTCAACTGCTGATGTAAAGTTTGGTTGTCTATATGCTTCTCTTGAATTAATATGCTTGAAGTTTTGCTTTCCCCTCTCGTCAAGATTCAAGGTGTATACAACTTTGCCTATTTATGTATGAGATATTATGTACATAAATGCTTTCTTTGTGTTGTTTTCACTAATATTGTTTAAAGTTTTGTAGATTTACATCGAGTTTTATGCAATTTATTTTTCAATTAATATTTTATAATATTTATATTTTTAAAATAAATGTAATTTTATAAATTCTTATATTTTTATGAATGAATATCTTAATAGATATAAAAAATATCAAAAAAATATTTTAAAATCTTTGTTCTTAATAAAAAAAACTGAAGTGTTATAAAGTTTTAACTATTGTAGCGAATTTTTTTATAGATTAAATGTTTTTAATATTTTTGTAATTTGATATTGCAATAATATTAGAGGAGAAATTAAATACTCAAGATTGTGTATGCTTGTCAAGCTAAGCTTGTAGTCACGATTCATCATCAAATAGTGGGTGATAAGGACTAACTTATAGGAGTGGGCTTTATCATTCAATTTCAATTCTACCACACTTAAGAGGGTGTTTCCTAGTTGTCATTAGATGAGGAAATTAAGGATAAATGAAAAGTAATAACCTAGACCATATGTATGTTATAACCTCAAATGACAACCATTGGTCATTCAAGTATAGTTTCTTAACTCAAATATATCAAAAGAGATCTTATTGAGAAAATGAAAACATGTTGTGCATACAACCAATTATCTATATGAAAAAGATTATTCACCTTAAATGAATCCTTTTAACATTTCTTAGACATATGAAACCTAGAATCGATATTAATACAATTCTTTGAAAGTTAAATTAGTTTAGGGCTTGCATAAAAGATAACAATAGTTCAAACATTGAATTACAAGTGTGAGGAAGACCTGATGTATTCCCATAGAGCTAAAGAATAAATATAAATGATGATAAAATCGTAGCTTGTTTGATCCCTCACTATATAAATGAATTACCATCCATTAGACAATAGAGTCTTCAATTGGAAATAATGAAAAGATATAGATGGTAATTGAATTCTAATAGAACAATATATGTACACATACAATACCAAAGAAATCAAATATATGAGTTTCATGGATTTTCTTCAACGATGACATGCTCTTAATACTATAGTGTGCATAAGGCTATGAGTAGTTGTCTTGAGTCTACCTTAAATTGCAATTAAGTTATATAAGCATTAATAAATGTAACTATATAAGTTAGATTGGGTGACATTCAAGGCATAATCATGGCATATGTAGGAGGTAGTCATTAGTTGTTATCATCATATTGAGTATTGTGTTCTTCTTAAAGAATATTGAAGCTATCCCTCTCGAAGTGACAATATTTGGCTTAAAAGGTCAAATTAGGAAGCATGTGTATCTCTCTCAAATTGAAGAATTTTTCCATGCTTTTTGAAGTGTCTCTTAAAGATCATTTAAAGCTACTATGTTCTATATTTGAAGCCTTTTGGAGTTGATCTAGAGATACAATGTTACTATATTTCTACTAAGTTCACTTGCAAGGCTACTAATGAATTCCTTGGAGAGTTTTTTGAGATGTGAGATATAGGTCCAGTTAAGTAACATTTAAAAGTTAGATTAATTTGATTTATTTGGAGTAGTTTATTGTGAAAAATATTTTGGTTTCACCATGGTGAGGCCTACAAGTAGAGGAAAATATAATCTTATCACAACTTGAAAAATCCAAACAAGGATGATATACTAAGTGAGGAAATTCATTCTATTTATCTACTGAGTCTATCAAGGAAGCAAACATCAAGATTTATCATAATATTTTTTTATTATCAAAATGAATTGATTCTCTTATGAGTTATGTGGAATCTAAGGAATATTTTTCACATAATAATAATTGGGAAGAAGACATGTCTTCGAAGGGTGTTGGTGTGAATAAATATTCATCATGGATATTATTACACTTTATTTAAGTTAACTTAGGATAATGCATCTCTTCATAGTTTGCATTTGGGACACTTAGGGAAGTGTGCACATAGGGATATAGCTTGTAGGAGAAATTCCACCTTTTGTGGTCTTATTTTGCTGTTACACTCCACATTCAGTGAGTCATCCACTTCTTGTGGAATATTATATTATTTCTCCTACCTACCCCTAGTATCTCTTATCTACCCTTGTTTCTCATTGAGCCACATGTCATGATTGTGTGCTCGTACATCCATATGGCCTTGCCTATATCAGCAGGCTCATATTCATTGTATTGGTTAATCTAGTTGATCATTTGCATATTGATGAGAATACAGTGTGTTCTTGTCATACTTTCATCTCTCTTTTATGCTTTTCATTGTGCCCTTGAGCTTGGCTAAATCTCACAAAGGGACATGATCCTTTTAGAACTAACTTGGATGTCAAAATGGGTCATCACCCAAATAATTCAATATCTACCATTCAAATGGCATCTCACAAGCCATTACCAATAAAATATCGAGAAACTTGCTCAGCATCCTCTTCAACATGACCAGCTCATATGTTCAGTCGCTAAAACTCTTCGGTGTATTCCTCCACACTACTCTCCTATTGCTTCAATTTTTGCATCTTCTTGAATAGACTAATTTCATAGTTTTGAAACAAGAATTTGGACTTAAGCTTTTCTACCATCTGATCCCGTGATCAAATTTTAACTTTCCCTCTTCGTTGTCTATCCGTTTGCACATGATCCCACCACAGGGATGCATGGCCCTTCAACTTGGTGTAGACAAACTTAAATTTCTCCTTTTCAATGTTCTCAAACTCTAAATATTTATCCATTTCATTGATTCAATCCAGCAATTCTTCAACATTCAATCCCCCTTTGTAAGTTGGAGGATCAACTTGGAGCTTAGTGCTCACTTTAGTGAGAGATCTAAGGAATCTTTCCTCTCCAGGATCTAGTCTAGATTATTGTACCTCTTCATCTCCCTCATTGACGTGTTCTTCTTCATTGTCACTAATCTCCTCTGCACAAACTCCTCTTCTTTGAGCCATTTCCATGGTGTCCATTCATGCAATAAGACCTCTAATTGCCTGTAGAAGCTCAGGCTCCTCACCTCTGGTTCTTCTTCTTCTTCAACCCCATCCTCTTTAAGCCATGTTGCTTGTAGGTCTTCTTCTTAGCACAATGAACCTACTTTGATACCACTTAATGCAGATCAAACCTCTAAGTCTTATCAAATGAAGAGGGATTGGAGCCAAACCAAAATAAAATTAATTACTTTGAATATTTTAACAAAGATACAACATAAGAAGGACACCTTCACACACACAATAAGTTATAGAATGATTTTCTAATTCCATTGATTTGGAGTTTGTCACACACTCTCTCTAAGGAACAACATCTCTCTATTAAAAAATTCCTATTCTACTTCCCAATATGAAGCTTCCTCTGCAGTGAGGATTCCCAACAAAATAAAAACCTCCCTTTGTTTTCCTCTTACACTACCATTGCTTCCTTCAGACATATGAGCTGCCTTTCGAATCCAAAAAATCTCCTTACTGGATTATGTGTTGCCACTATCATTGCTTCCTTCAGACATATTTCCCTTCTGACAGCCACCAAAATTAGGCACACAATAGATTAAATGATCCACCCTTGCCACGCAGCGTCCACTTCATGAAATACTCTAAAAAAACTTTTAGCCGTTACAAATCTAGAATAATCCAAGATAAGGAAAATGTAACCCCCACCTGCAAAGGAAAACACCAAACAAGAAACTGAAATCCAACATTAAACCAAATTCAAAATTTAGGATGAGGGGAACAAGTCCACCAGGATGCTCCAGCATCAGTATATGACAACTATAGCGACGTCAAGTTTAATATTCTTTGTAAGGACAAAAACCCATCTACTCCAACCGTTGTGCATGACATTAAAATCAATGATTTAATAGAAGAATGTGCAATAGTTGTAGTATCTAAGCAATGATCATATTCAAATGTTGAAAATAAAATAAGTTTAAAAAACCAAGGCATATATGGCTCAAATGTCACACCTGTAATTTGACATTGTCATGTTCATGGTGGACACACTAAATCTAGTTTTTGAAATTCTATCAATAATGGAGAGTATAAAGCAATTTGAAAAAGTATTCCTCCCTTGAAATAGTAAAATAGAAGCAAAGGTAAATGGACAACCCTGTTCGACAATCTTCAGTGTTTCGATGATGCATGCAAGATGTTTGGTAAAATGTCAGAGATAAATTTTATCACATGGAACACACTCATGGGAGGATGTGTATATAATGGAGTCTTAGAAGAGGATCAAAAGCTATATGAGGAGATACCTCGATGGGACATTGTTGCTTGGAGCATGGTGGTTGCTGATTAGGTACAGAATGGGTATGTTGATAAGGCAATATACCTATTTCAAAAAATGCCAAAGAGAAATACGGTTTCATGGAAAGCAGTGATTGTTGGATATGCACAGAATGGGAAATTTGAAGTCTCTAAATCTTTTTCAGACAAATACAACTGATTGGTTTGAAGCTAAAGTCAATTACCTTTCCTAGTGTTCTTCCTACATGGTCAACACAACAAGCAGGTTCATGGAGGAATAATAAGGATGGATAAGAGATAGATAGCTTTGTGAGCAGTTGGCAAAGAACAAAGATGGGGTTAAAGATGAGGAAATTCAGATGGCCACATGAGCCCTCATGCCAGATGCCATGGATGTGATCTGTTGGACACTGTTACAGGCCACATCATACCAGCACCCACTATTTTCCTTCAGACTCTCTAAATATTTATTACCTATAGACTTTGATAATATGCCTAATCTTGCTTTCATTCAACATAATTAATATGCTTGGAAATAAAAATAAATAAAACTACGGAAAAATTTGAGCAACCAATCAGAAAATAGAAAAAAATAGTTTAATGAAGAAATCAGTACAGACCATACGATAAAACTTCATGCACGATTTTTGTAAAACAAATTAATTATGAATGTTGAGATGAAGAAAAAAAAAGTCTCCACCTTAAGGCAGTGACTAACAAGTGGAATACACACAACTTTAAAGTATGTTGAGGAAAGGCTTTCTTGCCATTTAGATGCGCCTTAGACGTATGTTGTTCTCTACTCTGATGGGGTATTTTCCCTTTGAAGTGCTTCATATCTGCATAAAGCTAAACTATGGCTAAGCTACCACGCTATGTACCGGGTCTCTTGCTTCTTGAGAGACCAGGTACCTACAATGGAATATGTAAGTCTGAAGCTAAAGATAAATCAATTCAAAGCTTGTTGGCTCAACCATAATTCCATGAATTCTTCACACATGTACACTTAAAGAATACTCCCCAATTTAAATATGTATCTCAGAAGGTCTTCTTTTCAACTTCTCTCTCACACCCTTCACCTGTTCACTCACATTTTTTCTCCATTCCTTCCACCTCACTTTACCATCACTCCTCCATCACAATGAATCTTATTTAACCATATCTCTTCAATCAATCTATCCCTCCCAGGCCTATTGGCCTCCAGATAATATTCCCCATGCAGCCTATCAAACCCCCCACCATAAAAGGTTTGCAATATCCATGGCCTCCACCACATTTCTATACTTTTGCCACTTCTCCAAAATTTTGCTGGAAAAAAAATTGTCATCAAATAAACTTTGCTGATACATGTCAACAACAGAGTCCCAGTATGTGGCAGCAATCTCCCTGTAGAGCTCTACTTCTTTTATCCTGCGGATATCATTGGAGGGAATTTGGGCCTGAAGGAGAAGTAGAGGAAAGTGAAGATGTGGGGCTTGAGCATGGCTATGCTGCATAGGGTTTCTTTATGTTCAACCCATAATTTTAATGGCTGATGCTTTTCTCTCTTTCTATTCTATTCTCCTGCAACAAAGGCCACTCCACTGCGAACAACTGACATAAAGAAGATTACAACCCACACAACAACTTCATAGGAAGCCATGCTTGTTGGATGATGTATAACACATAGCCTAAATCTTCATTATTAATGAGAAAAAGTGGGTCTGCCTTGTAGCTTTCTCTTGGAAATGTAGAGAATTTGTATAATTTGGGATTTTGCTTTCTAGTATTTAGTGCAATGCAAAGATTCCTTTGTGTGCTACTTTTATTAAAGTAGATCCTCTTAAGAAAGAGATGAATAAGAGTTAACAAGCAATATATGATTGCATTAAAGTAAAGTGGAACTTGAAAGGCATTGCAACCCAACATTTTCTTTATTAAATTAAAAAGTGCAAGACAAAAGTGGTCCATGACCATCATAGCTAATGTCAACTTCACATAAAGGAGATTCCATGAATTCTTGGAAAGAACTGAGTATTATGTGGGGATCGAGGCTTCCCTATTTGCTCTTTGTCTTTCAACTTTTCAATATGGTTAACTTGTTGTCACTCCAGTTGATAACAAACAGTGAGTTATAGTTTTAACTCTAAGGAGTAAGGTCTTAACCACATTGTAAGTTATAAATCGCTCTTTAAAGAAAATAGCCAAAGATGAGACACGGGAAGTGTGCTAATTATGCTGAGAGGCATCTACAATGACATCAAATGTCCATAAACAAAAATCTATTTTTGAAACAATTTGACATGCAAATGATGGGTAAATGAATGAAATATGCCATGTTTCAACTTTTGTGGAGGTGTTATTTTATTACTTCAAGTAAAATGGAACCCCCACCACTTGTCTCCAGCTAGATTGACAACTTTTTGCATGCAGGACTTTAATGGATTTGTATTCTTGGTGTTTAGTATTTTCGAAGAATATTTATTGTACAAATGATTATCTTCTATTATAAATATCCTTTGGCATATTTTACATATATTTTATGCCGAGAGATATTTATAATAGAAGAGAATCATATGTAAAAAAAATGTTCTTCTAACAATACTAAACACCAAGAATACAAAAATTTGTCAATCTAGCTGGAGACAAGTGGTGAGGGTTCTATTTTACTTGGACTAATAAAATAATACCTCCACAAAAGCTGAAACATGGCATATTTCATGCATTTAGGTCTGTCATTTGCATGTGAAATTGTTTCAAAAATGGATTTTGGTTTACAGACATTTGATGTCATTGTAAAAATTTGGGTGCTATTCTTTAAAGGTTGATCTTCAAACAAAAAATGAAGATAAAGAAATGGATGACTTCAAGAAAGGAATTGAAAAGAACATGATTATATTGTGACTTCTAGAATTAAGACTTGTTATTCTTGTTGGCATAACTGATGGAGATGATGACGAAATGAGAAGATGATCGGTGATCAAGTACATGTTGTCATTGATGTTGTCAAAGGGGAGATTGTTGGCTTGATGATGTGATAGGATGTTTGATGAATCTATTTGTGTTTTCATTGATGGTAACCTTGTTTGATTAGTCATCTAAGTCATCTAGACCTATCGGTAAAGCCTAACCTGTAGTGGAACTGGTTGATATAAAGGTAAATACAAACAGTGTGATGATCAAGTGATCGGTACAGATGATTGGTGAGGAGTTAGATGTTGTGGTTTTATAAGAGTGTTGAAGACAGGAACATGCACCTATGTTCCAAACCGCATCAGTAGAATCAGTAGATTGAGTGACTTATGATTGATGGTCATGAACTCTGTGAAGAAGAATGTATACTGGTAACAAATCTTTGAACGATAATGATTTATGGTTTGGCGATGGATCTTATCATGTTCATAACTTAGTGATGACATGTGTCAAAATCTATGTGTAATGATAATATGGTGTTTGGGCATGTACAAGGATTGGATTTCTTGGGAAACAACAAAGTGTTTAGAAGAATGTGACAAGGGTTTGATTTGCTTATCAAATCGATGTGTAGTGATGTGTGGTGATCATTCAATGGTTGGAATTGTCTTTAAAAATGTTGTAATGATCTATAATGTATTTTGGTGGATTGTTTTTCCGCACTAAATGTAAATTCAATGTATTTTGAATGTAGCTAGGGTTTTGTAACTGACCTAGTTGGAAAGTGTATTTAGGTCTAGTTGGAGAAAAGATTTTCTATTTGTGGTTTTAGAAGAAGAATGTGCCAAACCAGATTAAAGTGTATGTCTGTGTGAAGTAGAGTTGTGCTTAAAAAGATCTGTACTAGCAAGTAAGGAGGTGTTGTGATCAAATAATTTGCCTTGTTGTTCCCTAATAGTTATAGTAGTTTGAAATCCCTTAACCAGGTAGATCCTAATAGGTCTTATTTATAAGTCCCTTCACCGGGTGGCTCATTAGTTTGAGTTTAAAATCCTCTAGCAAGGTTACTCTTAATAGAGCTAAGGCTAAATCCTTTTGATGAATAATGATGAATAGTTAGTACCAAATTGGTATTGAGAGGGGGGGTGAATCAGTACACTTAGATCTTCACTTCTCCTAACATCTTCTTTTCACTTCACCCATATACATAAAAAAGTAATACGTCATCTAAAATCTAATGATCACTAGACTAACATGCATTACCACTTAGCAGAAAATATTGAAGCATCACATGAAAACATCACGTGGAAACCAAATTGGGAAAAACCATGGTGGGGATGAATACCCACAAGCTGCTCTTTGAACTCTTCTGAAGTCCGCTCTGTTAGGAGCCTAGTCCAGTTAAAGACTTTTACAATAGGTTCTGCTAGGAATTGATCCTACTAGGGATCACCCAGTTAAGGGATGGCTAAATAGCCGGTTAAAGGTTAGAATTCTGTTAAAGGTTACCTCGCAAGAGGATTTCAAGAAATAATTGAATTGATCACCCTAATAAAGGATTTACACAGGAGCCTATTAAAGCTACCCGGTTAAGGGATTTCAAATTGTTGAAATGGCTAGAAGTCAACAGGTAAATCCCTGATCTAATAACAGCACACAATGCCAAGGTAGATCCTCTTTAGCTCTTTTGCTTCTGCAATCACACTCTGCAGGTATACACACACTTCTCTGGTCTAGCAAGAATCAGGTATCTCTTCACTTGGATACACACATAACATTTAACAACAACCCCAATATGAAAAAATTATCGACCTTATAGAAAACAGATAGGTTGGTAGCATAAACCCTAAACCCTAAACATTTAGGTTTATCAATTCAGTCGGTTCAATCCTGACCATTAATCACACTACATTGAATACAATATTCTTGAACAGATCTCAAGATGTTCTCCAACGTTCATTCTTTTCCGCTTTAGGAAGCTGATAACCCATCACGTGCTCTCCACCATTTATAGGGACATCGCACATTCTCGAGGTAGATAGGATCAATCTCCATGCAAGATACTTCATGCACACAACGTTGACATGAAAACATGATTTGATCATCATAACAATGCTAACTCATAACAAAATGTCATCAGTCGAGTCACACAAACTTGAAATGCATCAACCGGAAACCCTGAAGCTGAGACTACCAACTGGTAGTCATAACAAATGAAACCCCAATACCAGTTCACGTTCCAACATAGTGGTTCACCATTTTGCATATATCGGTTCTCATTCCAACATACTGCTTCATACTTTCACATATATTGGTTCACACTTCAGCATATTGACATCAATGACAACATACAATATCATCATGTCATTCAACTTTGTTCATATGCCAACAATCTCCCCTTTTGGCATTGATGGCAATATACAAAGATATCTCTCTGCTTCACATCTTTCTCCCCAATACTGTAGATATCTTCTCTACTTCACATCTTCTCCCCCTTTGACAACAATACCAAAGTGGAGGCACAAACAACTATGATCCAGTATGCTTCTCCCACTAAGGAGTAGCATCCTTCAACACACCAATCCTAAAAAAAGATTTGTCAATGCAATACCTGACTGATGTCTACCATACACCTTTAGTTTACCTCTTGAAGGGGTAGCACCCCTAATTCACCTCTCAAATAGGTAAATGTAGCCTTCGGTAAAGGCTTGGTGAATATGTCTGCTAACTGCTCCTTACTGGAAACATGTTCCAATACAACCTCTTTGTTCTGCACCTTCTCCCTCAAGAAATGATACTTGAGCTCGAAGTGCTTGGTTCTAGCATGCAAAACCGAATTCTTGGAAATATTAATTGTACTTATGTTTGTCACCGAAGATACTCACTGGTTCAGATATAGGAAATTTGAAACCACTTAACACATGCTTCATCCATATTGTCTGAGTGCAGTTCATGAATGTTGCAACATATTCCACTTCTGTTGTAGACTGAGAGATAATACTCTGCTTCTTACTCATCCATTCGACTAGTCTACCACCAAGAAAGAATGCACCACCGGTTGTGCTCTTCCAGTCATCCACATTTCCAGACTAGTCAACATCTGTAAACACTCTAAGGTTGAAATCATTACTGTATGGATACCACAATCCATAGTCAATAGTTCCCTTCAGATATCTAAGAATCTGCTTAACAGTTACCAAGTGGGATTCTCTTGGACTTTTCTGGAAATGTGTAGTAATTCCCACTGCATGTGCAATGTCTGGTCTGCTATGTACTACATAGTGCAGCTTACCAATCATTGATCGGTATCCCTTCTCATTCACCAGTGCTGAGTTATCTTCTTTTGACAGTTTATAACTGGTCACCATCATTGTACCAATTCGTTTGCTATCTTCCATGCCAAAGGTCTTCAACACCTCTTTGACATACTTGGACTGAGTGACAAAGATACCATCTCTCAGTTGTTGAATCTATAGTCCAATGAAGAACTTAATCTCCCCTATAAGTGACATCTCAATCTCCTTCTTCCTTTCATTTGCAAGATCATGACTCATCTTGTCATCTCCACCAAAAATTATGTCATCAAAAAATACTTCACAGATCAGAATTTGGTCTCCTTCTGACTTCAAGTAGATATTGCTATCTTCACTTGTTCTTTCAAATCCAATCTTCACAAGATAGGAGTGTAAGTGTTCATACCATGCTCTAGGTGCCTGCTTCAATCCATACAAGGCTTTGTGTAGCCAACATACCATGTCACTTTTCTCTGATAGGGACAACCCATTTGGTTTCTCTATATACACCTCCTCTTCAAGTATTCCATTTAGGAATAGAGATTTTACATCCATTTGATATACTTTGAATCCCTTGAAGGCTACATATGCAAGAAGCATACGAACTCTTTCCAATCTAGCTACTGGAGAAAAGGTTTCTCCATAGTCTTCTCCTTCTTCTTGAGCATATCCCTTACACACTAGTTTGGCTTTGTTTCTCATCACTGTTCCATCTTCATTCAGCTTATTTTTGAAAACCCATTTGGTGCCAATGACATTTTTATGCTCCGGTCTAGGTACCAGGGACCATGTACCATTCATTTCTATCCGGTCAAGTTCCTCTTCCATTGCCTTGATCCAGTCTTCAGCTTTACATGCCTCTTTAAATGTTTTAGGCTCAAATTCAGAGATCATGCAAGAGTTTTCTTTGACCTTCCTTCTTGTAAGAATTCTTGCATCCTTATCTCCTATGATCCACTTTGGATCATGATTCAACTTTACATATCTAGGTATGATCTTAAAAGATTCCTCTTGCTTTTCTTCTTCATCCTCATCTTCATCAGCATCAGCATCTACCGATGTAGAAGCACTGTTACTGGTACTTGGCTATTTTGCAACCGATTCCCAAAAGGTTACAACTGGTTCATCTACCACTTGCTCAATGTCAGTTTGCTCAGGTTTCTTAGAAGTTTCATCAATTCTTACATTGATACTTTGAACAATTTTTTGAGTCCTATTGTTGAAACACTTGAGAGCTTTACTCTTGGTGGAATATCTTAGGAATATTCCTTCATCACATTTTGCATCAAACTTGCTCTAGTGTTCACTCCTCTTGATATAACACTTCCTACCAAACACTCTAAAGTAGCTTACTACAAGAGTCTTATTGGTCCAATACTCATAAGGTGTTTTGTCCTTACCTTTCTTGATGAGTACCTGGTTCATTGTGTAGACTGTAGTGCTCACCGCTTCTCTCCTAAAAGTGTGAGAAAATTTTCCTTCGATCAACATTGTTGTGGCTTCTTCAACTACATTCTGGTTGTTCCTTTCTGTTAGGCCATTCTATTGTGGATTTTGGGGGGCAGACAGTTGCATCTTGATGTCATTCTCTTCACAGTACTTGATTATTATTCCATATTGTTGAATGGTCTGTCCTTCAACCATCTGCATGTCTTCAAACTTTTCTCTAAGGCTCTCTTCCTTGGCTTGTTTCACATGCTCATCACCACCATAGATATTCTCTAGAGTATCCCTTACCTCTTTGGGATTGTCTTTATCCTGACCATCAATAAACTCAATGTCAGATAGACTGTTGATTAGGGCTTCCATGACTTGCCCATTCTCCTGAACCTCTCTTCTTTGATCATCGGTGAGAGTACCGGTAGGGATAACATAAACATTCTCAACATAGCTCCAGTGTTGAGCACCCATGCTTCTAATGTAGATCTTCATTCTGTCCTTCTATATTTTAAAGTTATCTCTGTTAAACTTTGGACCTTCCCTCTTCATCATTAGAGCATGATCTTTTCCTCAAGTGGTTAGGCTTACAACACAAAGGACCTAGAGGAGGCTCTGATACCAATTGATGAATAATGATGAATAGTTAGTACCAAACTAGAACTGAGAGGGGGGGTGAATCAGTATAGGCAAAATCTTTTCCCAACAACTCAAACAACAAAGACAACACTTAACCGGAAAACAGTATCACCGATCTAAGACAGGATACAACCGGTAAAACACAGAATGACTATGACAAACATAAACCAATTAACACTTAGATCTTCACTTCTCCTAAAATCTTCTTTTCACTTCACCCATATGCATAAACAAGTAATACATCATCTAATATCTAATGGTCATTGGACTAACATGCATTACCACTTAGTAGAAAATATTGAAGCATCACATGAAAACATGACACATGACACATAGGTTTTTCACATGGAAACCCAACTGGGAAAAACCACGGTGGGGATGAATACCCACAAGCTATTCTTTGAACTCTTCTGAAGTTCGCTCTGTTAGGAGGCTAGTCTGGTTAAAGACTTTTACAATAGGTTCTGCTAGGAACTAATCTTGCTAGGGATCACCCGGTTAAGGGATGGCTAAATACTTGGTTAAAGGTTAGAACCCTGTTAAAGGTTACTTCGCAAGAGGATTTCAAGAACTCATTGAATTGAGTCACCCTTTTAAAGGATTTACACAAGAGCCTGTTAAAGCTACTTGGTTAAGGGATTTCCAACTATAGAAATGGTTAGAAGTCAACATGTAAATCACTGATTTGATAACAGCACACAATGCCAAGGCAAGTCCTCTTTAGCTCTTTTGCTTCTGCAATCACACTCTCCAGGTATACACACACTTCTCTGGTCTAGCAAGAATCAGGTATCTCTTCACTTGGATACACACATAACATTTGCCAACAACCCCAATATGAAAAAAATCATCGACCTTATAGAAAACAGATAGGTCGGTAGCATAAACCCTAAACCCTAAAGATTTAGGTTTATCAATTCAGTCAGTTCAATCCTTACCATTAATCACACTGCATTGAATACAGAAGTCTTGAATAGATCTCAAGATGTTCTCCAATGTTCATTCTTTGCCAGTTTAGGAAGATGATAACCCATCACGTGCTCTCCACCGTTTATAGGGACTTCGCACATTCCTGAGGTAGATAGGATCAATCTCTATGCAAGATTCTTCATGCGCACAACACTGACATGGAAATATGATCTGATCATCATAACAATGCTAACTCATCAGAAAATGTCATTGGTCGAGTCACACAAACTTGAAATGCATCAACTAGAAACCCGGAAGCTGAGACTACCAACCGGTAGTCATAAAAAATGAAACCCCGATACCGGTTCACATTCCAACATACTGGTTCACCATTTTGCATATATCGGTTCTCATTCCAACATACCATATACCAGTTCTCATTCCAACATAATGCTTCATACTTTCACATATACTAGTTCACACTTCAACATATTGACATCAATGACAACATACAATATCATCATGTCATTCAACTTTGTTCATATGCCAACAATCTCCCACTTTGGCATTGATGGCAATATACAAAGATATCTCTCTGCTTCACATCTTTCTCCCTAATACTGTAGATATCTTCTTTGCTTAACATCTTCTCCCCCTTTCAAGCAATGCCAAAGTGGAGGCACAAACAGCTATGATCCAGTATGCTTCTCCCCCTAAGGAGTAGCATCCTTCAACACACCAATATTGAAAATTTATTTGTCGATGCAATACCTAATTGATGTGGAACATACACCTTTAGTTTAGCTCTTGAAGGGGCAACACCCCTAATTCACCTCTCAAATATGTAAATGTAGCCTTCGGTAAAGGCTTGGTGAATATGTCTACTAACTACTCCTTACTGGAAACATGTTCCAATACAACCTCTTTGTTCTGAACCTTCTCCCTAAAGAAATGATACTTGAGCTCGAAGTGCTTGGTTCTAGCATGCAAAATTGGATTCTTGGAAAGATTAATTGCACTTGTGTTGTCACAAAAGACACTCACTGATTCAGATACAGGAACTTTGAAACTACTTAACACATGCTTAATCCATATTGTCTGAGTGCAGTTCATGAATACTGCAACATATTCCACTTCTACTGTAGACTGATAGATACAACTCTGCTTCTTACTCATCCATGAGACTAGACTACCACCAAGAAATAATGCACCACTGATTATGCTTTTCTAGTCATCCACATTTCCAGCCCAGTCAACATCTGTAAACACTCATCGTTGAAGCTTTCTAGATTACTAGTGTTGCATGTACAAATATATATTTGGAGAAGATTGCAGAGGATTATGGCAAATACAAAGGTGTTATCAAGAAGCATGCAATGCCCAGATACATGCCTAGGGTGAATAGGAAACCGATTATAATTCCAGATAGTATCGAACCACTATTTGACATCACACCTTTCCACCATTATATGCATTGTACAATCTATAGATTATGCAAAGTGTTTGGTTTTGATGGAGATTCAATAGTGACAGATGAATTACTGATGATGGCTATGGACATTCAACACCCATATATTAACAAAGATTATGATTATGTGGGCTATGTGGTTTAATACATTCATAATTTTCTAGTTGAAATTCAGAGTGGTGCACCCAACCCTACATTTAAGAATTATTCATTGCTGATGCATTTAATCTTGTTCTATAATGTTGAGTTCATGGATAAAGAATTGGATATTTTCGAAGAAGAATTGGGTGTCTTAATGCCAATACAAAGATGGACCCAGGTTTGGGATAGTAGTTCTCCCCATTCTTCTTTCCTTTTCTTTGAAAATTGGATTTTTTTTCCAATTATGGAAATGCTAGGAATAAATAGGGAAAGATTGTCAATTAATGTTAGGAGAGTTTTGAGACCTTACCAGTATGTTCCAAACTAGGGGTACTTTTTCTATTTTGATAACTTTACTATGCTTAGAGTCTATGGGTGTCCTCAGCCTCCCCATATTTTACCAAAATTTGTTCCAATTAGGATTGCTTTTATGGAGTTTATTTGGCAATTGACCCTAGTTGAAAAAGAATACCTTGAGAAACACAAGAAGGGTTCTCTTCTTCCTAGGCTTTGGGTTGTGTCTGATTTTACCATTGGTAGGAATTTCTTTGATGAAGTAAATAATTTCCTTCAAAAGTAGAGGTTGGTTAATGTTGTGTCTAGATTTTGTGATCCTGAGCAATTTATTAAACGTGCATTGCAAAAAATGATACCTTGAGTCACAATAAAGGATCATGAACCATTGGATGATGAAGATGTGGTTAGAAATTTCTTGAGAAAAGAGGAAGGATAAGAAAGGAGAAGAAAATGGAAAACTTTGATGAGAGTTGAACAAGAATTGAAGGTTCTTCACCCTAGTTCCTCAGGATTTTTCCCTGATAACCCGTACCTGGAGAGGATTAATAGAATGTCAAGTTTATATAAAACTTTGATGGAACAAATGCCTTAAATTTTAGAAGTGGCTTCTCAATAGCAGGACCCCCAAGATGGACAATATTCAGATGGCAAGAGGCCACTTATTGTGTCTATTGATGATGTAGAGAATGGGGATGAAGTTCAATCTACTCGAGTGCTACCTGCAAAGAAACAAAAAACCAAAGAGTTTGGTGCAATTGTGAGGAGAGACCCTACTAGATCAATTGTTATAGAACAAGGACACTACTTTCATCAAATAAGGAAAAATCTTAAAGAAGTAGGGAAGAATGAAGAATAGGGAGAAACAAACGAAGCCCTTGCTCAGGGCTTTGATGAGTGTTTCATGTTGTCAAATGAGTTCATTAAATCTGATGACTTTATTAAGTCAGATGCATTTAAAAGTTTTTTGACAAGGTTGAAACAAAATCAATTAAGACAAAATCTTATCATAGAGGAAGGAAATATAGAAAAGAAAGAGGAGATCATCAAGGCACTATAGGAATATGATCCTGATAGGGAGCAAATATATGTGGAATAGGCAAGACAATTGATTAAGAGTATTGGTATGATTATGATGCTTGACTGGGATATCCAGACTATTTTTATTATTGATAAGATTAGAAAGCAAGAGGACCCAATGTTTAAAATTGAATTTGAAATTGGAGATATAATAAGAGGATCAAAATTTAATCCTAAGTCAAAGACACTTGTTGCTTGGTCTTTGGCCCCTTCCACTCAAAAGCCCCACCTTCTAAATATCCAAGTAGAAAGAAAGCTGACAAAATGATCTAGAATTTGCAAAACACAAGTGACACAAAGATTGCCTCATTTTTTACTCAAGTTTCTTTCATGAATTTATCAAAAATAGAGGATTTGTCAAGAAGATAAATAGAAACATATAGCCAATTGATTGCATTATCTAAAAAATATAAAGAGACATTGATGAAGAAGAGCACTCTAGAGGAAGAGTTAGTGGAGTTGAAAGAAAAATGCAAATGAGCCCCCTCCAATATAGATTACATAACAAGTACAAGAAATACCAGCTGTTTTGACAACAAAAATGGAGGAATACATAGAGAAAATTAAAAATCTTGAAAAGGAACAAAATGTAAAGGCTATCTCTATTGTGTTAGGAATTCTGAAACACAAGATTAATGTATTGAAAGAAAAATTGATGGTAGTGCATGATTTGCACATTTCTTTGAAAGAGGCAAGTAAAATATCCTCTGAGGTTGTCTCTTTTCCTGGACCTTTGTTCAATGTTTGGTCAGGAAGAAGTAGATTAATGGATAAGCTAGTTATTGCAATGATGTATAGTGATGAGTTCCCTCCCAAGATGAGTGACACTAAAGACATGGTGGAGGTAATGAATGTAGCTTATGCATTTCTCATAGGGAAGGATGTGCTTATAAATAAAAAATTGCAGACATTTGGGGAAGGTTATAGCAAATTGGTGCCTTCAATTTATGGTATTAATGGAGAATTTAAATTAGTTTTTGATTGGACAAATGAATTTGATTTGATTCTGGATGAAGAAGAAATAATCAAGCATATAGATGATCAGGTTGATGTTGATTTCCTTAACGATATGCTTGATTTACTTTTCAAGATTGAGGTTTACCTTACAAATTTTATTGTTGAGGCCAAGGTAGTTACAGATGCCAGATGGATGGATTCAATTGCAAAGTTGGAAGAGGTAAAGGAATTCAGTTGGCCAATAGACAAAGAGGTGGACAAGTGGCAAGCCATGCTAAAGCAAGAGAAGAAATGTTAGGTTGCTACCCAAGATTCCTCAAAGTAATTTTAAGCTTGTTGAATCCTCATCTTATAAAAGGATTCCCAGATTAATTTGAGAGGGATGGCCACTTTTTTTTTATCAGTAGAGAGGGATAGTCAGTTGGCCACTTTTATTGATGTTGAAAACTCTCATACAGTTATAATAGTTCATCTGTTCAAGAATTTGATAAGTGCATAGTTGAATCACATTTTGAATTTACTTTCTGATATCATTATGAATATAATATCAATATCATTTGTAGTTTGAGATCTTCACATAATTGCCTTTGTGTTGAATTTATGTTTTCACTATGAATTGAATGGTCAAGGGTTTTTCAATTTACATGTCTACAAGGAAAATTATGAAATTGTTCTAGGATTTCTTTTTGGGAAAGAATTAAAGTTCTTGGGGCAATTTCAGTGAAATCATTTTTTTAAATACAAATCTGATGATTATATCATTTGTATGAATCTGGGTTATGTATGTAATGGCATATTCATTCCTATTTATTTGTAAATGAATCTTAATGAAGTTTATTATCAAGTTGTCTTTGAATTGTAAGTGACTCTATGCCCTAGGATAAGGCACTAGTCTATTGTCTTGATGTTGTCTTGGTCAAGTGACCTTCCAATTATAATAGTTGATTCATTGTGGGTGAATATGTTTTCTTGTTTTCCTTTGATTATGAAAGTGTGATTTGTCTATAACATCTATCATGGAACTGTATCCTCAAAAGATATTCCCTCTAGTTGAGTTGCATGCATTTTTTACTAGAATTATGTTGTTTTCCTATCTATTGTGGTGTTTGATACTTTCATTCTTAATACTCTTATGATTGTATATGCTATGGATGTTTATGTAATATATATGGAGGTGTGAACATTCAATATTTCATGTATCTTATCCATCAGTATGTTCAGCAAGTTTTCTCGGACCTCAAAACCCTCTTCCCGTAAGTAATCCACCCACCAATTACAATGAGGTGAATCCTTAATATGATTCCAGACTAACAGAAATTCTGTATTCCAGGGCATAATAGGAAGCATTAAATAAAAAATTACATACACCATAACAATGCAACAAATGAAAAAAGTTAAAACTCGTGATTCTGATCATTTGAAAGAGATAAAATTATACATCGGAGAGAAATAGATCAGAATAAAATTACTACTTCCATTGACCATCACAAAATAAATTAATATATAACTCCTTCAAGAAGCTGCACAAAGATTGACACTAAATGCTTTTCATTTTCTCTGTAAATGACTATACAACTTCCTCCCTTCACCTAGAGTCTAGAATCACTACTGGAACTAGAAAAGGAACCCCAAAGGCACGAGAATTTTGGATTCTTGAAACCCTCAAGAGAACCCCCAAATGGAACCCTTCTAATGGCCTTGAATTCCCTTTTTATAGAAGAAAAGGGAGCAACAAGCTTCAGGTCAAGAGACATATTTCAATAGAACATTTACTCTCAGCAATTAGGCCTAAAAGGCCATATGAAAAATTATGTTACAAAAATATTCTTTATCCATGTGTTGGCCGTGAATAAAAAATTTCAACTGAAAATTGGTAGAAGAAAAACTGCTTGAGCCATGCCATTATCACCCTGATGCCTTCAGATGGAATGTAAGATGTTACATTCTATCCAATAGATCATTTCGCTCCTCGGAAGGGATACAGGGACCTAGCAAGAAGTAAAGTCACCCCTAAAAAATGAAATTAGAGGATGAAGCCTTCATTCCCAAGAACAGATAAAATGGAAAGAGGAGCTTGAGCCTACATGCCCACGATTAGGGAAAGTGGAAACAAGATCTTTAGCATAAATGTATGTTGGGGAGGGGTTGCATCTTCCATGTTATCACAAAGATGACTAGCTGCCATTCCCTACCCAAACAAATCCTTCTTTCATTCCTCTGCAGGTTCCTTCTTCAAACCCCCTACCATCCTATGGCAAAGTAGAAGCAGAGGATGTGCCATGCTTGGCCTTTACTGATAAGAAAAGGCTTTCACACCCCCTCTAGTAATCCTTCTCACTTTCATAACCCCTCTGAGAATAAAAAAATCTCACACAGGAGAAAACAAAAAAACACCCATTTGGTATCACAAAGCACACAACATCTCCATGCAGGATCCTACTCAAACATCATCTTCCTTTCTGAGGAAAAAACCACTCTCAAAAAATGAAAAAGGTTTATTTTCTCTTCTACCAATTAAGTCACCACTCCATTATATTTATAAATTTTTAACTCTTCATCTTGTGATGCTCATTCACATGAAAAATCATCATTTTGGTGCTTTCCAACATGACTATAGACTCTAGAAGTCATGCCTATCAAATCCACTACATCCTGCTAAGGCTCATCTTATGTGAATGATTTTCCTCTAATTTTAATCCTCCTTGATTGTACAAATTCTGCTTTAGAATCCCTGACAACAAGCAACCTCTGATTTCTTAGAGAAATCCGTGATCTCCCATCTCTAACTCAAAAGTTATCCAATCCTTTTATGCCTCTAAAACCATTGTCCTCGCTTTGTTTAATCAAGCTCAACTCAGGAGAAACCTTCAAACTAGTACCTTGGGAATGAGTTGGCATCCAAGCCTTAAAACTTCCTCATGAATATTAGCTTGCCACCACAGTTGTTTCTATCTCTCATGTTTGTTTAATGTTAGCATTTTTAGGTCATGAACTAGTGACCAGATAGTTTGCGGTTAAGTTTTATGGTTATCGCTAGCTCGCAAGGTAAAATGTCTGAAGACGTGATCAAGCTAAGAGCTGGCGACAAGTTGGTTTGGTTTACATCATGAGGTCTCTATCTTTTTGGGTGTTAGCATTTTATGTTAGCAAGCTAGAGATTGTTAATGAAATTGCTTTGGTTGCGAGGTCTCAGCTTGGTCTGATGTCATACATTATAGCTGCAAGTAACTTATTTCATACAGTTGTCACTAGCTCTCATGTTTATTTAATGTTAGCATTTTAGGTTGCGCACTAGCGACTAGATAATTTGTGGTTAAGTTTTATGGTTATCGCCAACTTGCAAAGTTAAATGTCTAAAGACTTGATCAAGTCGCGAGCTTGCGAGTGAAGTGCAAGCGGCTAAGAGATAAACAATTTTATGTTGGTGAGTATGTGACAAGGGTTAAAGTTACAACTATCTCCAAGTCCCTACGGTGATGAAGACTTAACATTTTGTGGTCAAGAATTAGCAAGTGGTGGTTCAGTTGCCCTTGGTTGCTAGATCTTGAGGTTATGAAGGCTTAGCATTTTTAGCTTGCGAGCTGGAGATAGAGTCGTAAGGGCTTGTCTCTAGGTCATGAGATTTTCTAATGGGAAGTCTTTCAAGTAGAGGGTTGACGACTGTGTGCCATGTGTTTTAATGACTTGATGGGGACTACTGAGGTGCCATTTTTTTTTTACGTTTTGGAAAAAGGTTGAAATTGCCATTATATTTTTTTTAATGGTTTGAAAATAGCTTGAAATCGCCAATATATTTTTTTTATGGTTTGAAAATAGCTTGAAATCGCCAATATTTTTTTTTTATGGTTTGAAAATAGCTTGAAATCACCAATATTTTTTTTATGGTTTGAAAATAGGTTGAAATCGCCAATGCAAATATTTTTTCTGGTTTTAAAAACATTACAATTTGCCCATGCAAAATTTTTTTGGTTTTAAAAACATTACAATTCGCTCTGATTTTTCACAAACTTTGAGCGATCACGAATGATTCACCAATGGAGATTATTATTTTTTTCCGTAAACCACAAAATTTCACCAGTAAAATTAAAATTTTCCTCGGCAATTATACACCTTTTGCTTTTTTTTTACACCTTGTCCGAGGGGGGGGTTTCTTAAAGTTTTCCCTGATAATAACTAACTAAAAGTCAAGAGGCATCCATAAGTTTATGATTATTGAAGTAAAAAGATTATGTAAGAAGATAAATCAAGGCAAAGGAAGGACAATTCAATGTAGATAATTATTTATGTTTCCTTCAAGGAATTATGAACTCTACAATATTGAGGATAAAGCACCTTGTACATAAAAATATTCAAGGATAAAAACCCTTAATTTCTTCATCAATTTAGAGGATGAAAACTCTTAACTTTAGCAAAAATATTTCAAGCCATTTTTTATTAAAAAAATAGCTACAAATTGTAAGAAGGATTGTAATAGATATTCAAAATTAAGTTTTATATTTTTAAAATAATATTATAAATTATAAACATAAAAATGTATCAAAATTATAGTAAAATAATATTTGTAATTAAATGTAAATATGGGATATCTATTTAAAGAAAAAAATAGGAAAAATTTATAAAGTGATATTACAAATGGTATTAGAGATTTGATCATACTAGTCTGTAGTATAAAGCTAACATTTTGGATGCCTTCTAGCAAAAGAGATTTGAAGATCTACAAAAGGAAGAAGACATGGATCTTATTAAAGAGTTATTGTACAAATGTGAGGCCCCCATAATTATGATGACTAGCAAAGGTTGTCAAAAGATTTAAGAGCAGGTATTCCCTTTTATGAGTATTTGGAGGTACTTAGGTACCAATATCCCAACAAAAGAGACCTATATAACTACATAAGAAGGTAGGAAATAAAGAAGAAGAACCAATATTGGGTTTTCAAACGGTGCCAATAATTCGGGCCAGGCATGAAAATTATTACTAGAATGTTAGGGCATTAACACCCCTAACAAAAGATGCCTAATCACGTCTTAGATTGAGAATTATGGGACAAATATCATTCTAATTTAGGAAATGAAATTCTCAAAGTTGTCTAATTCTCAATCTTTTACGAAATAAAAAAACTATAAATATACTGTATCTCAATCTATTGGTACCGCTAATGGGATTGCTATTTTATGGAAGGAGTCTAAAGTTAAGACCTTTTTAGTGTTGTGTCAAGGCAAATTTTATTCAAGCCCATTCTCAAACCTTAAATTATGCCTTTGAGTTGATCTTAGTGTATGGTCATTCCTCAACGATGGGCAAGAAACTTATTTGGGAGTCCATCTCGTTGTCTTTGACCACCCTTCCTGATGTTCTTTTCATTATTGGAGGATATTGTATTGTTGTTCTTTCTATTAGGGACAAGGCGGGAGGCATCATTCCTTTGTTAAAGATGATGCAAGATTTTAATGAATTTGTAGGGAACAATGGTCTAAAAGATTTTGTACCATCAAATGGTAATGTCACCTAGACAAATAGGAGTGGATTTCTTTATATTAATGAGTGTTTGGATAGGTGTTTGCTTAATCCAACATGGTGTAGCATGTTTGGTCTTCGCCAAACAAAAATCCTCCCCTTGACGAGATTTGATCATTTTTTCCCTTCTAGTTGAGGTCCCTGTTTGCCCATTAAAATTCAAATCAGTAGGTTGATTCTAGTTTTAGAAAATGTGTTTTAGGGATGTGTCTTTTTTGCCACAACTTCAGGTCTGTTCGACGAATGCACATTTTTTCCAAGATTCTAGGATGTATTAGTTCTGCAAGAAATTACATTGGCTGAAAGATCAAATCAAAGATTGGAACTTTAGAATTTTTAAAAACATTTTTAAGGAGAAGGGTGACCTGGTACCAAAAATTGCAGAACTTAATGAGATGATAATTCTATCTAGTATCAATGAGTAGTCATATAGTGATTAGATCTAGCTTAATATACAATTCCAAGAAGTTCTTTTAAGAGAAGAAATTTATTGGAAGCAGAAGTCTAGGGAAAGTTGGTTGTGTGAGGCAGATAGAAACACAAAAATATTTTATTCATCAACTAAGATAAAAAGGGTTGCTAACCTCATCAATCATATTAAGAGTTATTCAGGTCATATCATGACAACTAGAGAAGACATACAAGAAGAGATAGTTACCTTTTTTTCTTCTTTGTTTGCATGCCCAAATGATATGCCAGATGAAATCAAGTTGAAATCTGAGGAATTGATTCAAAATATTCCAATGCTAGTTTCAAATCAATATAACCTAGACTTTCTAAAGCCATTTTCATTGGAAGAAATTAGGCAAGCTATTTTTGGCATGCAGCCTGTCAAGGCCTCGGTTTCCAATGGGTTTATAACGTTATTTTTTCATTAATGTTGGGGTTTCTTAGGGACTGATGTTTGGACAGTGGTTGAGGAATCTAGGAAAAGTGCTTGCATGTTGAATAAATTCAACACCACACATATTGCTCTAATTCCTAAGTTGTCTATCCCTTCCTCTTTTGTAGACTTTAGACTAATTTCTCTATGCAATGATATTTACAAAATCATAACAAAGGCAATCTCAGTTAGATCGTCCATTTCACAACAGCAAGGTGGATTTGTTCCAAGTAAGGAAACATGAAAAGGGGCTTTAATTTCTCATGAAAAAATTCAACTAATCTCAATTCATAAGTTGGAGTCTATGATTATTAAACTTGATATGATGAAGGCTTATGACAGAGTGAATTAGTAGTTCATCCATCAAGTTTTAGTCAAATTTGGCTTTTCAAAAATTTGGTGCAAATGGATCCTATCATGTATCTTGGAAGCCATATTTTTTGTCATCATTAATGGGAGGCTAACTGGTTTTTTCTCATCCTCTCAGGGAGTTCACCAAGTTGACACTCTTCACCCTTTTCTATTCATTAATAATGGCAGAGGCTCTTATTAGAAAAATTATGAATTTTTATAGCCATGGTTTATGGAAAGGAATTGTATTTGGTTGTTAAGCTAGTTCTTGGGATGTATTGTGATGTTTCAAGTCAAAAAACTAATGCAACTAAATCCAAAGTATTTCTCTTTCATTGATCTCCTTTGTTGGCTAATCAGCTGATTGGGGTTCTAGGCTTTAAATAGGGTATCTTGCCTTGGAATTATCTTGGAATTCCTATGTTCTTGGGTCTGAATAAGGGTTTCTTTTTATCCAAAATTACCTTTTCTATTAAAAATAGAATTGATTCATGGAAGAACACTTGGTTGTCTTTATCTGATAGAATTTTATTGATAAAATCAGTTCTATCATAAATTCTAAATTACATCATGTCTATTCTTTCGATGCCTAAAAGTATTAAGTTTGATCTAGAATCCCACTTGAAGATATTTCTTTGGAAAGGAAATAGGGACCCCAAGAGTAAAACTCACTTAATGGCTTGGGACAATTTTTTCTCCTTTAAGTAGTGTGGGGGGATGGTATTCACAACTTTAATAACATAAATATTTCTTTGGGGGCAAAATTAGTATGGAAACTATATCCTAATAGTGGTTATATTTAGGCTTCAATTATTAGAGAAAAATATCTTGACTTACCAGAACCGAAAAGAATTTTCACCATTCTTGATCCTCCACCAAGATTCCAAATGTGGACATTCCTGATTAAATGTAGAGACTTATTTCTCCTTGATTTGACATGGTTAGTGCATGATGGAAATTAAATTAGGTTTTGGGAGGATTCATAGAAGGGTTTTCCTCCTTCGGATCAATTGTAGGGGTTACACTCCATTAAAAACATATTACAATTTGAATGGGGTTGTAAAGTCAGTGATTATTTCCAAGCATCATGCATTAATGGAATTTGGGTAGTAAAATGGAAGGATTTAACTACGGTAGATGCTCCTCATAACGAAAAAATTTCTTTGTCATTAAAACTGAAGAAGAGAGTGATATTTTATAAAGACCAAAAGGACAAACTTATTTGGCTGCCTTCAAAACAAGGTTCATATTGAGTCATATAGGGATACAATGTGCTTTCAAAGGATCATGATTCAAACTTTTCTATAGGTTTATCCTTTTATTAGATTGGGGCTAGGCTTCAGAAAGTTGGATCATTTGCTTGGTTGGCTTTGTGGGGTAGAATCTTGGAAAATAATAGATTATCTTGCCATGGTAATTCTCCTCCTTTTAACTGTGTTCCTTGTATTGACATTTTAGAGACCGAGGATCATCTTCTCCTTAACTGTGGCTTCACTCAAAGTTACTAGAAATGGTGTCAAAAGAAACTTAATTGGGAAGCTCCTCTTCATTCTAATCTTTATAGTTTTTTTGAGTCTTGGCCTAAATTATATGGAGATTCCTTTTTTGCTATTATTTGGGAGGTGGCCCTAGCCATTGTTGTCTGGATCATTTGGTGAGAAAGAAACAAACATGTTTTTTGAAAAGAAGCATGTTCATTAGAGGCAGTTCTATAGAGAATCAAATTGACAATATTAAAGGTGGTGAATTATTATACATCCAATCATAAAAAAGTTGATTCCCTTTTCACATCTTGGGATAATGATGTTTTAAGGGAATGGAAATAGATTAAGCTTCCTTTTAAAGGTAGTCTCATGAATAAATTGACCAAGCAGATTAATAGAGAAGAGGTGAGATGGAGATTACTACAGTCAAACTTCTACAAGCTCATATTTGATGGCACCTTGAAGGGTAATCTAAGGAGGTATAGCATTGGTTGCATAATCAGAGATCATTTAGGTAGTCTTATTATTATAGTTGGGCAAGAATCCCAGATGGATCAAATAACATTGTTGAATCTCTAGCTCTCTTATTTGGTGGGAGATTTTAGTTGGATTGAAACATTTGCAGTCCATTCATGCCTCCTTTCTAATTCTTTCCCATTTCATGTCATCTGCTATGCCTTGATTTTCTTTCTTTTCTCACATGTGGGTTTTTTGTTTAACTCTCTAGTTCCATTTCTTTCTTGGTTAAATTTTTATCATGCTATCATTCTAGAACCTTTGTTTTCTTCGGCTTTGATAAAAGTCTCTGTGATTTTGGAACTATATCAACATTTCATCATTGACCCTCATGGTTTTTAGTCTTCATTCCCTGTTCTCAATGACCTTGCTTCCTCAGAGGGCAGCTCCAATGGCAGATAATTGAAATTCCAGCTTTTCACTATAAAATGTTAATATGTGTGGTCTCTCATTTTGGTTTGATATCTATTCTAAAGAATTTTGTGAAAAGTCTCATCTTTTCATTTTCATCATTTCAGACTATAATGACCAGGGGTCTTAACTGTTTCTAAGGGTGTATCTTCTATCCTTTTTCCTGCATGCTTCTATCTTTACCTGCAGATTTGAATATTGGTTCTCTCTTTGTATTTCAAGAACAAACATGGTTTGTGGTCTGGTTCATAGTTTGTTCACTAACAGATTCCTCTTTAGTGAAGAGTTTCGTGACTTTGAGGTACTTTTTTTAGGGATTATATTCTCTTCCTAGGAATTTTGTTGTAATAGTTTTGGTAATTATGTATCAATCATATGCTATCTGATGTTGATAGGTTGGGCTTGGCATTCGGAGTATGGGCCTTCCCCCAATTTTAGGGATAAAATTGGTAGTGTTTAAATTCCTTATGAGGAATTTCATAGTGGGTTTTATGCTTTTCTTCAGGGCGATCCTTTTCCCCTCGTTTGAACATATTTATATTTTAGTTATTGTACTTCTTCCTCTTTATTTAATATATATTGGTATTATAGGCCTCATCTTTTTGCTTTAAAAAATAAAACATCCACCCAATTTTTTGGTATGGAAGTAGTTGAATCATATAATCATGACTTGAAATATATGGAAATAATTGGACCATGTGGTGATGATGATGTGAAATATATTTTTTATATTGTTGTGAATAATTATTTGTCTAATCTTGATAGAGAACTCTATGATGATACACGTTGACTATTTGAAGGTTGACTAGAAAATATACAAACTCTTTGATTACAAGATTGATAAACTTGTTGATGGTTTAGTTTATAGTAGTGAGAAGGAGACTTTTGATTTGCACATAATGGGTCTAAGAGAAGTCAATATGGTCATTGAAGGACAATAGACACATTCATCAAGTTGTCATCCCACCATGAAATTAAAGAAAATATGGAAGTATTGACCCTGAGGACCTTGATGCTAAATGAAGTGAAAGATACAAATACAAATACAAAATTGGTTTTGCATGAAGGAGTGGGATGATGATATTCACATCACTCGCATAATTCATCATGATAAAGGACACAATATTTTTCCTTCATTTTGGGTGTCAACAATGACAATCAAGAGTTTGTATTCATTACCTAGGATCTTGGATGAAAATGAAATGAGAAAGAAGAATATCATGATAATGTATGATCCCATTTACTATGATCAAGACAATTTCTCTTGGATAAAATCTACTAAGGATAATACAAATGCTCTTATGGTTGTTTTCCTATGATAATTGAAAGACATACATAAGGCCAAATATATGAATGGGTAGAATATTTTTAGTATTCAGGTTAAGAAAAGTATATTGTTTCATAACATACATCTAACACCAAAGAGAGGATGACACATTAAAATGGATTTTAGTAAGGAAGGAGTAACTTGGGAAATCTCTCAATTTACTATGGAAAGGGCAATGATATAGACTTTACCATCTAATTATGGTATTTGTTGGATAAAAACTTCGTATCATCAACCCAAAAATGTTACACCAATATCATGAGGTTCAAATGAAATGCCTAAAGACACTAAAATAAATTAGGGAAAGTAAATCAAACTTTCTTATAATTCAATATTTATATAGATGTCGATCACCCAACACAAAAATCTCTATTTAAGTTTGTCCATATTGTAGTTGGTGAAAAGGATGGTTCTACTCTTGAAACTCATGGTGATCATTTTAAAGAGTAATACTTAGAAGGGGAGAATAGATAAATGAGATTCCTAGAACAAGAAATGACTTTTATGAAATCCACCCCATGGATCCTAAGTTGTCAAATGAAAAGAAGAAGAATCTAGGGTTAATTCTAGAAACTATCTGATTGAAATGGACTAGTTGTAGAACATGAGAATATTGAAAGTGGGCCAAAAAGATATAAAATCATTTCAAAAAGGAACATTGCATTTAAGGTCATAAATGTGTTTCATACCTCTAACTATCATCTTAATAAATGGAATGCTCATTTATCTACTTTGCCTCAAAGAAATATCCATGAAATTGTGTGAAGGTTGGGCCAATCAAAGCAATTCTTTGTAGATGTAGTTGATGCCAAAAGGGAAATTGATTTTTAGATTGATGCTTCCCATACTTAGTTTCAAATTATGCTATTGCAATATGTCTTTTTGTTTCTTCTCTATAAGGATGAGAGAGTTTACTTATCTTAAATTACAAAGTTTGCCAATTTCCAACTCTTGGTTTTGTTGTTAAGAGTTATTGGGAAATACAAATACATGAATCAAAAGTATATTGGACCTGGAAAATTGTCCTCATACTTTAGAGGATGGCATATGTTAGCATTTTTCTCAAAGGGAGATTGTTGGCATTTCAGTAAGCTTGTATGAGGATATTGAGAAGGTTGTCGGAGATTGTTGCTATAATTGTGAAAGGATGATTACTGTCCTGATAATATTATTTTGTCATTGATGTCAAGAAATTGATTTTCTGATTTAGTATGATGTTGCCATATCTTGAGAAGTATGTTTTGATGAGTATTAAGAGGTTGGTAAGTGACACAGAAAGAATGTGAGAATGAAGGGGAATAATAAGTTATTCAATGGGCAACTATTACCGAGTTAGACAATGATGAGATCATGTTGTTTTGATTGTTTTGATATCCTACATATGTTGTTGATTATAAGTTTAATACTGTACTATGTCACCAAGCAGAGAACCTAGTCGGTAAACCCTAAGGTTATCGCTATCGGTTAAAGAAGGCATACTCTATACCGAGTGAAGTTTAGTATTTATCGAGTAACAACTAAGTTACAATAGATCACATTGGATGATTAAAAGCATTATTTAATAAAGGATGTGGATGAGATGGAAATGTATGGTTGATTGGAATGTCGTGCAAGAAGTTTGTTGAGGATCGACCACATGGAAAATCAAGAGGAAGATCTACAACACAGATTGAACCGCAATAACCTAGCACAAGTTCCAAGGAAGGAATGCAAGTTCCAAGGTGAGGTAAAACATTTTCAGATCGAAGGATACAATGAACCTAGTCAAGATTGAAGATCTGATGGCTAAGATGGATCATGGGAAATGTGATCAAGGAGATTAAGCAATTAGGAATTGTTTATAAATAAGGAATTATTGATGAACAATGTATGCGGGCAAATGTATGCACAATGATGCTACAGTAATATTTACTAGGCATTGAAGCTTGAAGATCTGATTGAAGAATATATTGAGAAGCCCAGCAAGCCCAACAAGGGACAAGATAAGTTGTATCACAAGATTGTTTTGAGAAAATAGAATTTTCTTTAGCATTTCAGATGTGAAGTTGCAGATATATTTTATCACTGTTGTTTATCATGTAAGTGACAAGAAATCTCTTAATCGAGTGGACTTAACAATCTTATTTGTAAACCCTCTAGCAAGGTAACATTCTGAATGAGTGTTTGAAATCCTTTGACAAGGTCACTTCTAACAAAGTGCAAGACTCTAACAAGTCTGAGGGAAATCCCTTAATTGGGTCACATCTAGCAATGTGTTTGTAATTTGTAATTGGTTTAGCTTTTAACTGAGCATACTCTAGAAGGGTATATTTCTTAGTGGGTCTGAAATCCCACAGTGGTTTTTCCCTATTTGGGTTTCCACGTTAAATCTGGTGTTGAATGTGTTATGATGTCTTATGCATTTTTGTTTATGAGTTTGAATGATTTACAGTCATAGTTGCATATCAGTAGAGGTTACCGAGGTTGAATCTGATAAATAAGTTGAATTGTGAGTTTTTATGATTCACCCCCCCCCCCCCCCCCTCTCATCTTAACTAACTACATCAACCCTAGGACATTAAAGAACTATACTAGCAGTCTAGTTGAATTAAGTATATTAACAACTATTCTCCAAGAACGACATTGTAGTATCTAGAGTTAGACTTAACCATGAAAAAGAGAGAAGCATCACTTAGTGCAAAGTTTTTAATTCCTAATTATATCAGAGTATCATAGAATAAGATAATTACATCACAAGGAGGATCAATGTCTAGGAATTACAAATCTACAAGGACAATTTGGGATCGTAGTAACTCCAAGTAACATCCTAGCTTGTGATTGCTTGAGGACAAGCAATCTTGGGCAAGGAGGAATATCATGCCCCTGCCTAAATTTTGTCACAACCCTTCTTTATCACCTTTTGATTTAAATACAAAACTCTATTATATTTCTTTTGGATAAACTATTGAATGCATATTGTAAAGGAATAAAAAAATAATAAATCACACACACACATGGAAAATATATATATATATTTTTAATTGGTTATTTAAATTCCCTCACCCAAATTAAGGCACATGTTGTAGGAGGAATAAGAAGCTTCTAGAGGCTTCTCCACCACCTTGCATGTAACTCCTCCCACTAAGTCTAATCATTTTGCATGAAGGCCAAATTGGGAGAGAATCTCTTTTTATCAATTAAAAATTAGGTAGTGGAAATTTGAAAGTTTTTTATATAAAAGATGTACAAGTTTCAAAAAGGGTGGTTGGCTATTCCATAAGAAATTCTTCAAGTAAAATTTTCCTTTGTAGTCAATTTTCATTTCAGCTAAGATTTCGTTTGGGAGGACTTCTCTTCAAATTTGGAGGATCAAGGAAGATTCGTAGAGGACACTACACCATTTTCAAGCACCCAGGTTCTTTTCAAATTTAGTTTCGTACATCTTATTCTTGTTGCAGATTAGATTTGATTAAATTATTTAGGATGAGAATGAGATTCATTTGTTTCAGATTCTTGATAAGAATTAGTTTCAGTTTTTGATAAGAAGTAGATTAAATTGTTTGATGAGAATGAGATTCATTTGTTTCAGATTTTGATAAGAATTAGTTTCAGTTTTTGATAAGAAGTAGATTAAATTGGTTGATGAGAATGAGATTCATTTGTTTCAGATTTTGATAAGAATTAGTTTCAGTTTTTGATAAGAAGTAGATTAAATTGTTTGATGAGAATGAGATACATTTGTTTCAGATTCTTGATAAAAATTAGTTTCAGTTTTGATAAGAAGTAGATTAAATTATTTAGGGAATTAGAATCATTTGATGAGAATGAGATTCATTTGTTTCAGATTTTGATAAGAATTAGTTTCAGTTTTTGATAAGAAGTAGATTAAATTGTTTGATGAGAATGAGATTCATTTGTTTCAGATTCTTGATAAAAATTAGTTTCAGTTTTGATAAGAAGTAGATTTAATGGTTTAGGAGATTAGAGTCATTTGATGAGAATTAGATTCATTGTTTTCAGATTTTTTGATAAAAATTAGATCCATTCGTTTCAAATTTTGATAAGAATTAGATTCATCCAGATTAAATCGTTAAAATATCTTATTAAGTTTTAGATTTGAAGAACTAATTCAGAACTACCTTTATCTCCTTTTTTCCAGAATCTTTCTCTGGTTATTGATTTAAAGTCTGAAATGTATATTTGAAAGGATCTCGCTGTAATCAATCTCTCTAAGATTTCTCATTTTCTGGTTATCTAAATCCTCTGTAGAAATAGGTTTAACATTTCCCCTTTGTGAAAGATTTTCCCTGTGTGTATAAATAAATTATCTCTTTTCTCTGTGAATAGATCTCCCTGTGTAAAGAACAAAAGAAATGAAAAAAAAAGAAGAACCTCTCTGGTTACTGCTTCATTGTATTTTGTCCCTGAAATCTAATCTGTAACATTATTATTATTATTATTATTTCTAATATACCTGTTATCTACCCCTCTCTTAGTGATTTTCAATAATTTGAAAATGCAATACTCTTGCGTCAAAAAAATATAATACTCAATTTTTGTGGAAATCAATTTTGGTGGGTTATTACATGTGGTATCAAAGCAAAGGTTCAAATCTAGGCCTTGTGCTCGCTTCAATTTATTCAACTAAGGGAATGTTTTACAATAATAGAAATTAAATTTTATTCTTTTTTAAAAGAAAAAAAAAAGGGGGGAAAAACTAACTACATAATTTAACTTTCAGGTAAAACCTAGAATGGCAAGAGGAAAAGGAAGAGGAAGAGGAAGAGGAAGAGGAAGGGGTAATGGAAGATGTACTAGGAGTCAAAGGGAGGTAAGCCATGAGGAAAACCATGAGGAAAACCATGAAGGAAACCATGAGGAAGATCATGAAGAGGTTCGACACAACCCAGGGAATAACGGAGATGGGGTCCAAGCTATAATCGACCTTCTAACCGAACAAAGAGATAAAATCAACTTCTTGGAACAATCACTGCAGGACCTTAGGGAAAGGCAGAATGACTATGAGAACATAAGTGGTACCGAGAATGGAAACCCTGGTAGCAATAAAGGAAATGTGATGGGTAATGGAAAGGAAAATAACATATTGGAACTCTCCAAGGATTTAAAGAAAATCACCCCTCCTAAGTTCGATGGGAGGCAGATTGGTGAAGGGGCTGAGAATTGGCTAAATGAAATGGAAAAATATTTTGAGCTAAGAGATTTTAGCGAAACAACAAAGGCTTTATGGGGCTCCTATCAACTCACAGGGGAGGCAGCTAGTTGGTGGACCAACACCAAGGAACAAAATGGGTATAACAGGGATACGATCACATGGGATCAATTTGTTCACCATTTTCGAGATAGGTGGCTCCCTCAATTATTCTTTGATGAGAAAGTGATAGAATTCCATAATCTACGTCAAGGGCCCCTATCCGTTCAACAATATTGGGATAAGTTCGCCAAGTTGCTTAAATATGTGCCTATGTACCAAAAGGATGAAGAAGGCCAAGCAAGGAAATTCATTTTGGGGCTGAATACCAACATAGGGGTAGAGGTTGACATGCATGGACCCAGAAATATGAATGAAGTACTTGAAAAGTCCCTAAGGCAAGAGAGGAAGATTCAAACACTAGCAGGACAGAACTATAATGGGAACCACTCATTTAAAAGGAAGCAAGAATTCAATGGAAACACTAATTTCAACAAGGGTCAAAGGAATAACTCTTCCGAAAGGAGACCACCGCCTAATCAATATCAGAGGAATGGAAATGATAATAATAGGGGCAATAATAACAGGGGCAACTATAACAGGAATGACCAGCAGAACAGGATAACTTATCCACCCAGGGGAAATGAAACAAGGAATGATCCCCCTAGAAATCAAGGTAGGAGAGGTCCTCCAGGTGGATGCTTTATGTGTGGGGAAAACCATTTTGCTAGAGAGTGCCCCAGGATGCAAGGACAAATTAGGGCCAATCAACCCCAACAAGGGCCCCAACAGAGGATTCATGCAGCGGTTAGGAACCAAAGAAGAAGATACCAGAATGTTCCCGTGGAAACTACAGGTACACTATTTGAATAACCAATGTCAATTCTAATTGACACTGGATCATCTGAATGTTTCATCTCACCTGAATTAGTGAACAAATATGCATTAAAAGTTAATCAAATGTAGTCATCATGGATGGTTCAATATGGGGATAAGGCAACTAGGGAAGTAACTAAGTGTTTACCGAGGGCAAGGGTACAATTCCCTGAGTTTGAAACAAGGGTAGATCTCTATGTGGCACCCCTAGGATTATATGATGTAATTATGGGAATGAGTTGGTTAGTAGACCATCAAGCTAATGTAGATTGTTATAACAAAGTTGTTGAATGTTTGGATGATGGGGGGAAAAGGGTCAAAATCCAAGGAAAATTTAAACCCATTAATATAGAAACTATCTCAGCAATGCAATTAAAGAAGGAAAGGAGAAGAGGAGGACAAATATTTATGGTTGAAATTGATGAAGGAAAGGAGGAAAATACACCAACATTTGAAAATACCCCTTTCTTAAAGGAGTTTAAGGATGTTTTTCCAGAAGAATTACCCGGTTTACCCCCCAAGAGGAAGTTTGACTTTTCTATCGAAGTACTCCCAGGAGCTGAACCAGTATCAAGGGCACCTTATCGGATGAACACAACCGAATTAAAAGAACTCAAAATGCAATTAGAGGAACTCTTAACTAAGGGATTAATAAGGCCAAGTGTATCACCATGGGGAGTGCCAGTCTTATTTGTTAAGAAGAAGGATGGAACCTTAAGACTATGCATCGACTATAGGATGTTGAACAAAGTCACCATAAAGAATAGGTATCCCTTACCTCGCATAGAGGACCTTTTTGACCAAATGAAAGGAGCGGCAGTTTTCTCAAAGATAGATCTCCGGTCAGGGTATCATCAACTCAGAATTAAGGAAGAAGACATTCCGAAGACAGCTTTCAGGATGAGGTATGGACATTATGAATTCACAGTAGTTCCTTTTGGTGTAACTAATGCCCCAGCTGCATTCATGAACCTAATGAATAGTGTATTCCACGACTACTTGGATAAATTTGTTTTGGTATTTTTGGATGACATATTGATTTACTCTAGAAATGAAGAGGAACATTTAGTGCACCTACAAATTGTTTTGCAAAGATTGAGAGAACATAAGTTATATGGGAAATTGTCCAAATGTGCCTTCTTTGAGGAAAAGATTCACTATCTTGGGCATATAATATCAAAAGAAGGAATAGCAGTCGACCCAGATAAAATAAAGGCGATAGTAGAATGGCCAATCCCTAAGAATGTTTCAGAGGTAAGAAGCTTTATGGGGCTAGCAGGTTACTATAGGAGGTTTGTGGAAGGATTCTCTAAGATAGCAAACCCCATCACCTCATTGCAAAGGAAGGGCAAAAGGTTTGTGTGGACCGAGCAAAGTGATAAGGCATTTCAAATCTTGAAGGGAAAACTAACTTCAGCACCCATTCTAAAGGTACCAGATCCAAATGGACACTTCACAGTCATAATAGATGCTTCTATTGAAGGGTTAGGAGGAGTACTTGTCCAAGATGAAGGGGTAGTGGCTTATGAATCTAGGAAGCTAAAGACTCATGAAGTCAATTATGCACCCCATGACTTAGAGTTGGCAGCAATTGTGCATGCCCTGCAAAAATGGAGACACTTCTTGCTAGGGAAGCCCTTTGAGCTAAAATCAGATAACCAAGGACTAAAATACATCTTTACCCAACCTCACTTAAATGCCAGACAAAGAAGGTGGTTAGAGTTTCTAAGTGAATATGATTTTGAAATTGAATATATTAAGGGAAAAGAAAATAGGGTGGCAAATGCCTTAAGTAGGAGGAGACACTTGATGACTATAGCAACCTTCAAAACCTCCTTCAAAAGGCAAGTAATGGATGAACAAGGGCATGACCCATGGTATGAGCAAGTCAAATTAACTATAAGACACAACCTGACCGATCCTAAGGTCGAAGGGTATACATTAGATGAAGATGGGTTGCTCAGATACAATAATAGAATCTATATTCCTAATTCAGGGAACTTAAGGGAAGTAGTCTTGTCGGAGGCTCACAATGCCCCTTATTCAGGCCACCCAAGAGTTAACAAACTTTATGTAGATCTAAAGAAGTTATACTTTTGGCAAGGGTTGAAGGGCGATATTGTCAAATATGTAGCTAAATGTTTGGAGTGCCAAAGAGTAAAGGCAGAACATAGACACCCAGCTGGATTGTTGCAATTGCACAATGTACCTCAACATAAGTGGCAAGTTATTAGCATGGATTTTGTACAAGGGTTACCCATGTCACCTTCTAGGCATGATGCAATAATGGTGGTAATTGACAAACTCACTAAGGTGGCACACTTTATACCAGGAAATCTGACGGATGATGCACCCACCTTGGCTAGACGCTTCGTTAAGGAAATAATTAGGTTGCATGGAATACCAGAGAAAATCATATCAGACAGAGATGCAAGATTCACTTCAAGGTTTTGGACCACTCTTCAATCAGCTCTAGGAACTCAACTAAATTTTAGCACCGCATACCATCCAGAAACCGACGGTCAGACAGAAAGGACAAATCAGATTATGGAAGACCTGCTTCGCATGTACTGCATGGACCAACAGAGGAAATGGGAAGAGTACCTACCTTTGGTAGAGTTTGCCTACAATAATACATACCAAACATCTTTGGGAATGGTGCCTTTTGAAGCTTTGTATGGTAGACCATGCCGAACACCTTTGAGTTGGGATAGTCTTGAAGATAGAGTGATTATTGGACCAGATATGTTGAAAGAAATGGAAAGGAAAACTAAGGAAATTAGGCAAAGATTGAAGGAAGCCTCAGATAGGCAGAAAAGTTATGCAGACAAAAACAGAACACCAAGGGAGTTTGAGGTAGGAGAGAAAGTCTTCCTAAGGGTTAGGCCACACAAGAGTTCCATAAGATTTGGGAAAAAGACTAAGCTTGCACCTCGTTATGTCGGACCTTTTGAAATATTGGGAAGAATTAATCCAGTTGCTTATCGGTTGGCCTTACCTCCCCAATTGAGCCGAATCCATGATGTCTTCCATGTATCTCTTCTTAAAAAGTATGTACCTGATGAGAAACACATTTTGAATTGGGATGCTTTACAGGTCCAAGAAATGGGAGGAATAATGATAGAGCCATTCAGAATCTTGGAGAGGCGCCAGTGCCAGTTGCGCAACAGAGAGGTTGATCAGTGCAAAGTGCAATGGGACCAGTATGACGAAAAGAATGCCACGTGGGAGGATACTAAGGAGATGCAGCAGTTGTTTCCTTTTTTGTTTTGAACATGAACTATAAACTCTTTTGAATGCATTTAATAAGTGCATCGGGACGATGCACGGATTAAGGGGGGGAGGATGTCACAACCCTTCTTTATCACCTTTTGATTTAAATACAAAACTCTATTATATTTCTTTTGGATAAACTATTGAATGCATATTGTAAAGGAATAAAATAATAATAAATCACACACACACATGGAAAATATATATATATATTTTTAATTGGTTATTTAAATTCCCTCACCCAAATTAAGGCACATGTTGTAGGAGGAATAAGAAGCTTCTAGAGGCTTCTCCACCACCTTGCATGTAACTCCTCCCACTAAGTCTAATCATTTTGCATGAAGGCCAAATTGGGAGAGAATCTCTTTTTTTCAATTAAAAATTAGGTAGTGGAAATTTGAAATTTTTTTATATAAAAGATGTACAAGTTTCAAAAAGGGTGGTTGGCTATTCCATAAGAAATTCTTCAAGTAAAATTTTCCTTTGTAGTCAATTTTCATTTCAGCTAAGATTTCATTTGGGAGGACTTCTCTTCAAATTTGGAGGATCAAGGAAGATTCGTAGAGGACACTACACCATTTTCAAGCACCCGGGTTCTTTTCAAATTTAGTTTCGTACATCTTATTCTTGTTGCAGATTAGATTTGATTAAATTATTTAGGATGAGAATGAGATTCATTTGTTTCAGATTCTTGATAAGAATTAGTTTCAGTTTTTGATAAGAAGTAGATTAAATTGTTTGATGAGAATGAGATTCATTTGTTTCAGATTTTGATAAAAATTAGTTTCAGTTTTTGATAAGAAGTAGATTAAATTGGTTGATGAGAATGAGATTCATTTGTTTCAGATTTTGATAAGAATTAGTTTCAGTTTTTGATAAGAAGTAGATTAAATTGTTTGATGAGAATGAGATACATTTGTTTCAGATTCTTGATAAAAATTAGTTTCAGTTTTGATAAGAAGTAGATTAAATTATTTAGGGAATTAGAATCATTTGATGAGAATGAGATTCATTTGTTTCAGATTTTGATAAGAATTAGTTTCAGTTTTTGATAAGAAGTAGATTAAATTGTTTGATGAGAATGAGATACATTTGTTTTAGATTCTTGATAAAAATTAGTTTCAGTTTTGATAAGAAGTAGATTAAATTATTTAGGGAATTAGAATCATTTGATGAGAATGAGATTCATTTGTTTCAGATTTTGATAAGAATTAGTTTCAGTTTTTGATAAGAAGTAGATTAAATTGTTTGATGAGAATGAGATTCATTTGTTTCAGATTCTTGATAAAAATTAGTTTCAGTTTTGATAAGAAGTAGATTAAATGGTTTAGGAGATTAGAGTCATTTGATGAGAATTAGATTCATTGTTTTCAGATTTTTTGATAAAAATTAGATCCATTCGTTTCAAATTTTGATAAGAATTAGATTCATCCAGATTAAATCGTTAAAATATCTTATTAAGTTTTAGATTTGAAGAACTAATTCAGAACTACCTTTATCTCCTTTTTTCCAGAATCTTTCTCTGATTATTGATTTAAAGTCTGAAATGTATATTTGAAAGGATCTCGCTGTAATCAATCTCTCTAAGATTTCTCATTTTCTGGTTATCTAAATCCTCTGTAGAAATACGTTTAACATTTCCCCTTTGTGAAAGATTTTCCCTGTGTGTATAAATAAATTATCTCTTTTCTCTGTGAATAGATCTCCCTGTGTAAAGAACAAAAGAAATAAAAAAAAAAGAAGAACCTCTCTGGTTACTGCTTCATTGTATTTTGTCCCTGAAATCTAATCTATAACATTATTATTATTATTATTATTTCTAATATACCTGTTATCTACCCCTCTCTGAGTGATTTTCAATAATTTGAAAATGCAATACTCCTGCGTCAAAAAAATATAATACTCAATTTTTGTGGAAATCAATTTTGGTGGGTTATTACAAATTTGAATATTGTCAATTAAATAAAATACCTATCAATCCCTTACAAGATTAATAGATAAGTGCAAGATGATATTAAGCAATAGTTAAGAGCACATCAATCCATAATTAGTAGCTATAATGAATTAATTATCTTACAATAGTGATTTTCTTCTAATAAAGAATAAAAACTAATTAACTAAAAGTCAAGAGGCATCCAAAGGTTTGTGACTATTGGAGTAAAAATGATATGTAAGAAGATAAATCAAGGGAAAGAAAGGACAATTCAAACAATTATTTATGTTTCCTATATGGTATATTAATTGAAGATTCAATAATCTTGAGGACTAAACCCATCATAGATCATAAATTTAAGGAAAAAAACTCTAAATTCCTACATCAAGTTAGTGGATGAAAATCCCTAAGTTTAGCATAAAAATATCAAAACATGTGTGTAAAAGAAATAGATACAAATTATAAGAAAAATTGCAACGAATATTCAAAAATATGTTTTATATTTTTTAAATAATATTATATATTGTAAACTTGAAATATATAACAAAAATATAGCTAAATAATATTTGTAATTTGCCGATAGACAATTCCCTCTGGGGTTGCACCTCCACCGAAATTGTCTCATGCTAGATTTTTGGGGTTTATTGGTACGTATTTAATTTTTATAGTATCGCTTCATAATTCATGATGACGATATTCCCTATGGGGGCACCATTCATCGAGAAACTGTCTCACATCGTGAGTTTGTTTTTTCCCATTACCAAAGATTTTCCCGGTGGCTCGAGCATAGTGGTTTTGTGTGTTTGTCGATTGCCTATATGGTGATAACTTTTTGTTTCCAAGAAAATATGAGTAAGTACTTTTGAACAACTGTGAGACTTATCAAAAAGTATTTCTTAACCCAAAGAAAACAATGCAGCTAGATGTCTCCATTACCATCTCTCTGTAATGGACAGACACCTAACTATGAGTGGAGCTAGATGTCCTCATTACCATCTGTGGTTACCACCTCAATAACATACTAATTGCCACCTGTAGTTTGAAAGATTCAATTTCCATGGTTTGTTTTATACAAACTCTTTGATCCATTACCCATTCAAATTGTGTAAAATTTGTTGGGAGAAGAAGAGACGGATTGTGTAAATGGCTTCCTGAGTCTGCCTTTTTCCTTGCTAATATTCATCATACTCACGATTGTGGGTGGTCTCAAAGGTTAGAAATGAGCACAAATTACAATTCTTGTTGTATTTCTAATTATTTATATTGTTATGGATTAATATATTGAGCCATAGCTATTGTTGCCTATTATTAACTTATTGGTTCAAGACTCTCATATCAATATGGATTTATATTTGATATTTGAATTTTTCCAGAAACTAATACAAAATGAAACATAGGCAGCCATAATTCCATAAAATAGATAAATTCATACAGACTAAACAAGTTACAAAATTTATACTATATAAAGAACTAAATTTTTAAAGGTGTAAGAACTATTTAAATGAATTATATAGTTGTATTGTAGTGTAAATATACAGAATTTATTGATGCTCTATATTTTCTTAGATAAATAAAATAAAGGTACATTAAAGTTAAATAAAATAAAATAGTTTTTTACACCTAAATATAGTGCAGATATGAGTATTGATGGTTTAATCTACTACACCATCAATAAGTTTTGTATACATGATGATTTGATTAACAGTTCAACTATTGTATAATGAGTGATGAAATGTGTAATTCAACAGCATCAAAGATATAGCATCGATAAATAAAATAGTTGCATTAAAATAGCTGCATTCTAGTTTGCATATTACCCTATCCAAATTATAGAGAAGAATAGATTGGCCATTTAGATATATTTTCAATAGGGTTATAAATCTATGGAATGAATATAATTTGTAGATTCAATTCACAACATAACAAATATGTTGTTTCCAACTTTGACAATATGCATGTATTTATAAGAGTAAATTGATAGCAATATGCAAAAACATATATTAAAATATATATAAAAGAAAAATTTATATAAATATACTTAAGTATGGTGAGGGAGATTAGCTTAATGAGCTGAATTTCCAAACATGGTAGCTTGCATGGTATGCAAGTACACCTCCTATCAGTCCATTGCTCTATTTTAAAACACTAGTTACAATTGCTAGTGATATCAAGAAAAAGGCCTTATCCTTCTTTGTAAGGATTCTACTTACAAGAAAAAATAAATAACATTCTAAATGTTATTAAAGCCTCATTTTACACCAACATAACACCTAAATTAATCAATTAAACATTAGTTAAGACCACATTAAAAAAATCATTTAATTGTTTAAAGGTGCTTTTCATGTGCCAGTCGATCCCTCCTCTTTGTTATTGGAATATAGTCTGCCACAGGACATGAATTGTGAAAATTTGAAAGAAAAATTTGTTTCTAGAAAAGTGGGATCATTACATACTAATAAGTTATTTCACAAACTAACCATTGTTAAAAGCATAAATGTATTTCTTCCAAAACTCTCCGGTTATTGCCACTTCAGAGCAGCATGCAAGCAAAACTTGAATGCTACCACCAACTGGCACGTACAATCTATAGTGACTTTCAAGAATTCACACCCCCAAGACCTTGTTTGTCGTGTAAAGAATAAATGCACAAACTAAGAAAATTGCTCCTCAAAACCCACATGACCCTGCAAATGTACAGACAGAGATATAGTTCTTTGTGCATTGATATTGCAAAATATATCTGCAAGTAATTTGAAACCCCAATCAAAGGATGATAACCTTTACCTAACATCCTGCAACCCTTTCCTAAAAACATGCAACCAAAAAACCTAGCCAATAGGAGTATGTTTAAAAAAAATCAAATTAATATAGTCTTAAAAACTCAAAAAACTTTACAAAAGAACTTTTACTAAATGTAATTTCAATCTTAAAATTTATACTAAACTTTTATTAGAAATATACATACTATTTATTTATAATGAGAAACCAAACTATTTACTATTATTAGAGATTATTTTGACAAAAAAAATTTGTGTTTTATATAAATTTTACGATGAATTTACTTTTTAAATTTTAATTGAATTATAATAACAAATTGAATATATACATACTATTTATTAGCTTATAAATAAATAAACAAAGCAAACTATATCCCAAATGATAAGCAAACTAAATCCAAAACAAATAGGAAATGAATCCAGGATCATTCCTATGAACATCTATTTATGTAACAGTAAGAGAAGAGATGTAATTGGTCGTTTCTCTAAGTAGGCTGGAAATGACCATTGGTATAGTTTTGCATTGGAGTTCGATATGATGTAGGTGCATGTTCAGACAAGATGTTCTTCATGTTCATCTAATAAAATAATATCGGCAATACAAATTGGACCTTTCTCAGATCCAACTGCTAGTTAATTATAAATGTGAGATGGTAATTGAAAAAAAAATATAGGTTCACCTCTAAAGTCTAAACAGAAAAAAAAAAACCCAAAACAAAAAAGGCAAAGAAATTGTCAAACAATAGAATAACATCACACCTATAAATGGAGGAGGAAGGAAAGTAACAATAATAAAACACATGAATGCTACTTTCCAATCCTGTATTTTTTCTGAGTTGTATCTGTCATTTTCCTTATGTTTGGTAAAAGCTTGAGTGTAGACTTCTTTTCCTTGGGCAGTCCAGCAGATAGCATTGGGATCAACTTCATAGAAGACGAGAATGATGGTGTTACTAAGGAGATTTTTCATATTTACACAAAAGTATGGACATATGAAGGAAAGAAGTAGTCATGGCATCTTTTATTTCTAACAGTATGAAATCACTTAGTTAAAGCTCTGGTTGATCTTAAAAAACTTTAAGTCCCATAGATTTCAGAGCATGGTAGAGAGATGTGGCCAGTGTGTGCTTGGTGGTTTATGAATACATCGCAGGGCACCTTTTTCCCCAGTTTTGAAGATGATGCAGATGGTAGTACAACTTCCTCAAAGGCATTGCTACTCTCATTTGGCGTTACCATTAAAGAGGAATTGGAAAAAAGAGGAGACTGCCTCATAAAAGTAAAGAAAATGTAAAACAAAGAGAGACGCAAGGGAGGAAACATTGAAAGGAAATGGTAAGGCAGAGAGCAAATGATCAAAAGAGCGGTATAAAGAAAAGTAGTGGAAAAAATTTGTGGAGGAGAGAGAAATAATTCTAGCGAATAATGGAGACAAAACATGGGATAGTGGAGAATGGAGCCCACATATTTAAAATTCTATGTTGAGTTATTTTAGTGGTGGAAAATTCATGTTCTTAAAATTCACAAGTTTAAATCTCACAAAGTGATAAGGTATGTACTCTAACCCATCTGTATAAATCTATAAATAAAGGACTGACATCATGGACTATAAAAGACCCTTTCCTTTCCCTTTCCACTATTAGGTCCCGGGTACAACTAAGATAGGGGGGTGAATTAGTTGTCTTAATAATAATAACCAAAAACAACTTAATCAAATTACTGCTTAATACTAGTGAGATAGTCTGTTATACCGGCGACCAAATTTAACAGATAAATGCAATACCGGTGAAGATTAATGCATGTAATTAAAAGACAAAGTCATCCACAACACATAACACCAATATTTGTATGTGGAAACCTTGTAAGGGGAAAAACCATAGTGGGAAACCTTACCCACAATCAGATGATACTACTGCAGATAGTAAGTGTACATAAATGGGGTCTGCACATGCAGAAAGGCCAAGCGCCTAGAGCTCACTGCTCAAACACATAAGGGAAGTCACACTGACTTACAGTTGGATGGTTAAATCCAATAATAATGTACTGCACAAAATAGCATCTTCATATGCTGGATTTAGTACCGGTGTAGTTCTAATATGCTTTCACAAAAACATAGCTTCATCTTAAAATGATGTCTGTGTGTGTAGCTCTACTTAATCTCGCATGTACCTTCACACAAAACCTTCTTCACATACCCACTTCAATCTTACAGTTAACACTTTACATTCATACCATAACCTAGGACCAATTTTAGTAGGTCAGCTCTAAAATATATTACAAGAAAATATTTTATAAACAAAACAAATATCCGATGCAATAACCAATTGAACATGTCAGCTTAATGCATTTACAACACTAATTAATCATCTCCATAGTGTGCCATGCTGATCTGGAAAAGATAAACCTATCCGTGTAACCCTGGACCTATTTGCTGGTAATAACAAATATGCAAATACGAATATTCCAATAAACAATTCTCCAAGATAAGATGTCCAAACAATGTCTTCAACATTACAAAGTGTTTTCCAAGTCATTCCAAGTGTCGGTGATCATTATTTCCTATCGGTGTACCATATACCAGTGACTATGCAAAAGTCACTTGCTTGTCGATGAATGTTGTCGGATCTCTAAAGTGCTAGAGTTTTAGTAGGTGTTGACATCAATAACAAAACCATACCAAAATAGCAACAATCTCCCCCTTTGGAATTGATGGAAACACAAGATTGAAAAACCATCAAAGTGCAAAAACAGAAATGCCAAGTATAAAAACCAATAATCTCTCCAAAGTAACAATCTCTCCCCCTGAGAGTAATATGAGTTTCTTTATGTTTTTTTGTACCAATCTCTTCCCAAAAGATAGTGTATAATGTGTTTTTCCAATAGATATCTCTCCCTCTTTGACATCAAATGCCAAAGTTACAAAAATAGTATACAAAATACCAACCAATTACAATATACCAACTACTCCCCTTGAGAAGTAGCTTCCTCATCAAAGCCAAAGTAAAAGATTTCTTCTGTTAGTTCTGCCAGTTGATGACAATCATCAACTATCTAAGTATCTACCGGTGGGGGTATGACCCCAAGATGATCTCTTAGATATTCAAAAGTCTCCTTAGGTAGAGGTTTAGTGAAAATATCTGCAATCTGCTCTTTAGTATTCACATAAACCATTTTGACAAGTTTTGCTTCAACATTTTGTTTCAAAAAGTTCATTTTGATAGAAACATGTTTAGTTTTAGAATGTTGTACCGGATTCTTGGATATGTCAATTGTTGCAGTGTTATCACAGTAGATAGTTATAGGTTCCTTGCAATTTACTTTTATGTCTTTTAACATTTGTTTAAGCCATAATACCTGTGTACAGTTTGTTATTGCTGCAACATATTCTGATTCTACTATTGATAAAGATGTGCAACTTTGTTTCTTACTTAACCAAGAAATTAGTCTGTTTCCAAGGAAAAATGCTTTGTCGGTGGTACTTTTCTTGTCATCTACATCTCCTGCCCAATTTGCATCTATGTATGCACATAATTCAAAGTTTTCATCTCTAGGAAACCATAAGCCAAGATTTGTAGTGCCTTGTAAGTACCGAAAAATCCTTTTTACTGTTGATTCATGATTTTCTCTAGGATTACTTTGAAATCTTGAAACAATACATACTGCATTCATAATATCTGGTCCTGTTTGTGTTAATTACAGTAAACCTCCTATCATAGATTTGTACCTGGTTGGATTAATAGGTGTTGATTCATCTATTAGTGATAATTTGTCATTTGTAGTCATAGGTGTACTTACTAGTTTAGAGTTCTCCATCCCAAATTTCTTTAGTAGCTCTTTTAAGTATTTAGTTTGACTCAAGAATATACCTTTGTCAGTCTGTGAGATCTGCAATCCTAAAAATAATTTTACATCTCCAATCATAGACATTTCAAATTCTTGTTGCATTTTGATAGAGAAATCCTTACATAATCCATCTTCTCCTCCAAATATTATATCATCAACAAAAACTTCTATAACCAAGATGTCATCATTAGTCACTTTATAGCATAAATTATTGTCTGCATTTCTTTTAGAGAAACCAATCTTCAAAAGATACTTATCTAATCTTGCATACCAAGCTCTTGGAGCTTTCTTCAACCCATATAAAGCTTTCCTTAACCTGCAAACCATATCTTTTTGTTCTGTCAAATAAAATCCATCAGGTTGTTCAATGTAAACTTCTTCTTCGAGAATTCCATTCAAAAATGCACATTTAATATCCATCTGATACACTTTATAGTTCTTATGAGCTGCAAAAGCCAAGAATAATCGAACTGCCTCAATTCTAGCTACCGGTGCAAAGGTTTCATTGTAATCAATTCCTTCTTTCTGAGAATATCCCTTACACACTAGTATTGCTTTGTTTCTGATTACTTCACCATCTTCATTAAGTTTGTTTCTAAATACCCATTTGGTTCCAATAACATTTTTATCTTTAGGTTGAGGAACTAATGTCCATGTGTCATTCTTTTCAATCTGTTCTAATTCTTCTTCCGTAGCTTTAATCCAAAATTTATGTTCACATGCCTCATTAATTGATGATGATTCAATTTGAGAAATAAGACTTACCTCTTCATTTGCCAATCTCCCTCTTGTCATAACTCCACTATATTTGTTTCCTATTATCTGATAGTTAGAATGATTCAATCTTACATACCGGGGTGTCTTTGTTTGTTGTTGTTCCTCAATTACTGTGGAATTTTTAGATGATACTGGTGTAACTGGATCTTCACTCTGTACCAGTGGATTCAGTGTAGATTCATTTGTCAGAATTTTGGTTGCCGGTTCAAAATCCATATACCTTGAAGTTCCTCTGAATTGTTCATCAATCTTTACATTTGTGCTTTCAACAATTTTCTGCAATCTCTTGTTAAAACATCTATATGCTTTACTCTTACATGAACATCCTAAAAATATTCTTTCATCACTTCTAGCATCAAATTTCCCAATGTACTCATCTCTTCTGATATAGCATTTACTTCCAAAAATTCTAAAATATTTAAGAGTAGGAGTAATGAAAAACCATAGTTCATGAGGGGTCTTACCTGTTTCACCTTTGATGTGAACTTTATTGAATGTATAGACTACTGTACTTACTACTTCTCTCCAATATACATGTGGTAGATTTGATTTAGACAACATACTTCTTGCTGCATCCAAGATAGTTCTGTTCTTTCTTTCTACAACTCCATTCTGTTGTGGCATCCGGGGTGCTGATAGTTGTCTTCTAATTCCATTTACTTCACAGTAGGTATTAAATTCCTTAGATGTAAACTCACCTCCTTGATCTGATCTTAAACATTTGATTTTCTTACCGGTTTAATTTTCAACCATTTCTTTGAATAGTTTAAACTTTCCAAGTTCTTCTAATTTTTCTCTGAGAAAAATAACCCAGCACATTTTAGAATAGTCATCAATGATTAGCATGAAATATCTATCACCTTGTAAAATTTTAGTTCTAGCTGGACCACATAAGTCAGTATGAATTAAATCAAGAGCATTATTTGATTTTTCTGGAATACTTTTGAAACTAGCTCTAGCCTGTTTTCCAAATTGACATTCCTTACATACCGTGTTGTGAGGTTTGACAATTTTAGGTAAATCTCTGACTGCCTTAGTAGGACTTACTTTTACCATGCAATCAAAATTTACATGATAGAGTCTCTTATGGCATAACCAACTTTCATCAATATGTGCAATCAAACATGTCTTTTCACTGTTATTCAAATGAAAGATATTACCTCTAGTCTGATTACCAGTTGCAATTTCTAAACTAGTTCTATTCATGATTTTGCATTTACCATTCTTAAATTGTAACTGAAATCCTTTTTCAACTAATTGACCAACACTAAAAAGATTATGCTTTAATCTTTCAACATAGTAAACATTAGCAGTGTTATGCTTACCATTAAGAGATATTGAACCCTTATCTTTGATTTAACAAGCTTTGTCATCTCCTAATCTTACTAGACCTCCATTGTACTCCTGAAAAGTTAAGTATTTACTTTTTTCACCAGTCATGTGATGTGAGCATCTTGAATCAATGATCCATTCATCCTTAGTTTCAATTCTAGTAGCCAAGGCCTATTCTACCGGTTGCACTGTAGGTGTTGATTGATCTTTTTTTATAGCAACAAAAACCCTTCCATTGTCTATCGGATCCTCATCAGAATCATTAGTCACTCCTTCATCAGCAACATAACAAGATTTGTCCTTATTCTTCTTGAATTTGTATCTCTGATATATTTAGGGTTAGGTTTGTATTTCCTTCTAGCTTCTTCTCTTAACCTAGCATGTGTATCAGGGCATCTTGAAGCCATATAACCACTCTTATTGCAGCTAAAACATTTAAAGGGTGCTTTACCTTCATACTTACTTCCAACTGGACCTTTAGGCATTTTTCTTGCAAATAGTGCTTCAAGTTGTTCAAGTTCTTCATTTTCTCTCCTGCTTTCTTCAAGTTCTTTTGCATAAAAGGCTTTCCAATTAGACTTGTCAAATGATGGTGCAGATGACGTTGATGCTTTAAAAGCTAAGTCTATTGTTACAATAGCAGCAGGATCAAACTCCTCAATTTTAAAGGCTGGTAGTTTTCCAATCAATGTATCCCTAGTTACAGTAGGAGTAGTGTATCCATTCTTTGTTACATCCCAGATGTGTCTCCGTCCTGATCTTCCATATGCCATAGTTGGTTCCATCAAGTTTAGGACTATCCTTCTTGAAATAGTTAGTAGACATTAGATCTCCTCAAGTTGTTAAACTTTTGCAAAAGAGGACTAGGCTCTGATACCAATTGTTAGGTCCCGGGGACAACTAAGAGGGGGGGTGAATCAGTTGTCTTAATAATAATAACCAAAAATAACTTAATCAAATTACTGCTTAATACTAGTGAGACAGTCTATTATAGCGGTGACCAGATTTAATAGATAAATGCAATACCGGTGAAGATTAATGCATGAAATTAAAACGCAAAGTCATCCACAACACATAACACCAATATTTGTATGTGGAAACCTTACCCACAATCAGATGATACTACTCTAGATAGTAAGTGTACATATATGGGGCTGCACATGCAGAAAGGCCAAGCGCCTAGAGCTCACTACTCAAACACATAAGGGAAGTCACATTGACTTACAGTTGGATGGTGAAATCCAATAATAATGTACTGCACAAAATAGCATCTTCATATGCTGGATTCAGTACCTGTGTAGTTTTGATATGCTTTCACAAAAACCTAGCTTCATCTTCAAATGATTTCTATGTGTGTAGCTCTACTTAATCTTGCATATACCTTCGCACAAAACCTTTCTTCACATACCCACTTCGATCATACAATTAAGACTTTACATTTATACCATAACCTAGGACCAATTTTAGTAGGTCAGCTCTACAAGATATTACAATAAAATATTTTATAGACAAAACAAATATCCGATGCAATAACCGATTGAACATGTCAGCTTAATGCATTTACAACATTAATTAATCATCTCTATAGCGTGCCATGCTAATCTGGTAAAGATAAACCTGCGAGTGTAACCCTGGACCTATTTGCCGGTAACAGTAAATATCCAAATATGAATATTCCAATAAACAATTCTCCAAGATAAGATGTCCAAACAATGTCTTCAACATTACCAAGTGTTTTCCAAGTCATTCCAAGTGCCGGTGATCATTATTTCCTGCCAGTGTACCATATACAAGTGACTGTGCAAAAGTCACTTGCTTGCCAGTGAATGTTCTTGGATCTCCAATGTGCTAGAGTTTTAGTAGGTGTTGACATCAATGACAAAACCATACCAAAATACCAACATCCACTTTGAACTTTCATTATACTGTGTACATAAGTAAGAATCTCTCAAAAATTTAAAGTTAGAAAAGACATTTTGATAGGGTGGCTTAAACAAGACCCTTTCCCTTTCCTTTCCACTTTGAACTTTCATTGTACTCTATACATCAGTATGAATCTCTCAAAAATTTAAAGTTAGAAAAGACATTTTGATGGGGTATCTTAAACAATGCACACTAACCTTTTTGACTTTGGTGGGCTTGTTTTCCTACCATTAATCATTCAACGGTCCTCCTTATTTACTTTAGCTACTATTCTACTAGAACCTATGCATTTAGTTTAACATTAAATAAAAAGACTGCAAACTCAAGAATTTAATAAGAGTTATCGGTCACATAAATTAGAGAACTTGCTTCACATTTTCCTATAGTTGTAGTACAGGTAAAAACATTCAAATCAAATTATAATATTGTATGTTTTGTATATATGATTTTTTGATAAGCCATAAAGATGATTTAGTAGTTTTATGTATTATTGTTTGAGATGTTTATTATTTAGTATTATATTTATTTAAATAATATTTTATTATGTAAGATTGCATTTTATATATAATTTTTAAAAAAAAATTTAAATAAAAAAAAAACAAAAGTTATTGATATAATGAAACTTATAATTCAATATAATTTATTATTATATGGAATTTTTTAATATCATCTTTTATTTTATTTTTTTTAAATTTCTTAAAATTGAACTTACACTCTCTTAAAAGTTAACTTTACCCCTCTTATGAAATTTCTTAAAATTGAACTTACACTCTCTTAAAAGTTAACTTTACCCCTCTTATAAACAACCTAATTGGAATATCTTGTTG